>NC_068361.1:90531505-90794005 GCF_020536995.1 Dreissena polymorpha | reverse complement strand
GAACTGTCTATGCTTTACCGGACGAATATATATTACACATGTCTATGCATAAACAAACAAAAATATATACCAGATATTAAATAAACGTTTAAATAGTGAACACAAATATGGCAAACGTCAGTAGTACGTTTAGGAATGGCAAACGTCAGTAGCAAAAATATGCAAACGGCAGTAGCCGAATAAATGCAAGCGTTTAATTTAATGAAAAACATGTGAAACAATATAATTTATGCTAATTTAGATTTAAATTAGATATTACAAGTTAAGATTGATGTCATAAATTAATGCACTACATATATAAATTCTGCAACAACAAAAATGAACTAATGTTTAAGTGATATTATGGGCAACTAACAGTTTATAGGTGTCTATCACAACCGTTGTTTATTTTTGGTGTTTTCACTTCATATACATGGTTATTCGTTAATGCAGCATCAACATATTGAAAAAATATCCCGGAAAGAGAAATATAATGCTTTTGAATATCAACCGTACTTTCGGTTTGACAACTGACGACACGAATGATTCGATTTACAATGTGAATCTAAATTGAGTTTTATGCAGATTCGTTCATACGACACAAAGACACTTATTTTGTTTCACGGATCAACTTACAACATGAGCTTCATTTGTGTGACGATACTAAGTATATTAAACATGTTCCACTTGTGTGACGTCACTATGTATATTATTAACATGTTCTCATCTTGTTCACGGAATTCTCTGGTGTCTTAACCCCGAGGGAAGCTCAAGCAAGAGCTGAGGTGGCAAGGCTTGACATCGGTCAAGTATTCGATGCGCCTCCCTCTGAACAAAGGACGCAGACAGGTCGGGCGCTTATGGCCCGCAGGAGAATAGCTGATCGAAAGACGATGGCCGTACCTCAGCAAGGTAGGACGTCTAACATATTTTCTGGTAAAAATTCAAAATAGCAATATGAATAGCATTTCATCGGTGTATCGGTAATATTTATCATAATTTGCATCAATATTAACATAATTAACGCAAAAGTACAATATTTTGTTATCATTTATAAATAAATTTTCATTGCAGTGAACGAGTGTCCCGCCCACATTATGATGGTGGACCCTAATTGCGTCACACCCGATCAGTGCATAACAGATGCGGACTGTGGAAAAGGGGAGCTCTGCTGCACTTCCCCATGTGCAAGATATTGCAAAGGTCCTGGATTTCCCTGATAACACGACCGGTGGCAATCCTTGGCTTTTCCTAAACGGAAAAAAGACGATTTGAATGGTTTCCTAGTTCTTCATAAAGCACAACATTAATGTTGTTAATAACACTTAAGTGTATGTTGAACTCGGCTGATATATTATTGAATTATATCAAAGTTATCAATGATAATCTTTTCTTTACTGAAAAACAACGTTGTTTTAGTAATATAAAGAATAAAACAAAATCTTAAGCCTGTAGTACAATTACGACTTGAATGAGCATTAATGTTCACGTCTGTAAGATAAGATCACAATTTATCTTTGTTGTTACGTCATTGGTTAGTTTTTCTATATACAAACATTGGACGATTCGATTGGCTGATTACTTGGTCCGTTAAACGGTCGGAATATATATATTAAAACGTCATTTTTAAAGGGGCCTTTTCACGTTTGGGTAAATTGACAAAATTGAAAAAAGTTGTTTCAGATTCGCAAATTTTAGTTTTAGTTATGATATGTGTGAGGAAACAGTAATACTGAACATTTACCATGCTCTAAAATAACCATTTTATGCATCTTTTGACGATTTGAAAACCCGAAAATTATAAAGCGTTGCAATGCGAAACGAATTAATAATTTGGAGAGTTCTGTTGTTGTCGTTATATTCTGTGAAACTACTAGGATTGCTTATATAAAGTATAAAATACATCTGGCATTGTATACGGAAAGATGGCCGAGTGTTCTAAGTGGTAGACTTTTTACTCCAGGACTTTAGTGGTCAGTGGTTCGAGCCCTGCTGAGGATAACCTTTTTTTAAATTTTATTCTTGATTTTTTACTGGAGCTTTTTATATCTAATGTTTACATTGATCAATATAAAGCATTTTATGACCAACTTCAAAACATTCCAAAATCTGTGAAAAGGCCCCTTTAAAACAGTGACCCAATTTTTTTTTGCACCATTCCGCTTGATCATGATGTCTTTATCATTATCAGACGCGAAAACAACAAACAAACAAACATAATATTGGGATGCTATGTAACGATATTAAAGTATATGAATTATATTCAGATTCCGAAATAAGTTTGTTTTGAAATCGTTTTGTTTTCGAAATACGGGATCCAACAAAATTAAGAATTATATTATCACTGTGAAAACACTCGCTGATTTATGTTCAAATAGGACCTTGTAATGAAATATGACTTTAATTTGGACCTCTTAGCAATATTATTTGAGTTCGAGTCTAAAGGATCAAGCGAAATGGGTGGAATAACCTCAGCTGTATGTCAGTGCAAAACGTGTTTGATCGTTTGAGACATGTTTGAGTCAAATTAGGAATAGATGGTCAATAATAAACTACTTGAAAAAGGTCCACAGTCGCGGAGTCCATCGTGCACGCACTAAAACTCAGAAGACAGAGAAGTGGGTCGTAATAGGGAACTCATAACGGACAAGAAGTGATTGGCATTAATACAGTTACACTCCCACACAAACAAGTTTGGCAATGTCTCACAAGCGTCGTTTTCAATATGTCATATTTTACACAATAATACAATTTTAAGTTTGTAAACACACCATAAAAGTAACTTATTCAAGAAGATTTTTGAAGATTCCGAACATGTAAGTTACTCAGGACGTAGGCTTAGTCATGTCGCCCGCGTACACAACCAATGGATGTTAATGTTTTTCATATTTATTTTACCCATTTTTCCACATTTTTGCTATTCCGTCAACAAACAGACGCAATACGTTTTACATGTAAATATAGAAATGTGTCAGCGTATCTTCGCTTATTTACCTGTGATAAGTCATCCATAGATAGGGTTTGACATTACTGCTTTTGTCTTGGCTTCACACTCGGAACTGAATACTAGCCGTAGTTAATGTGTACACATTCCGATTAAAATAGTTCGCAGAGAAATGAAAAAAATGTCCAACATACATTCGTGTAAGTGCAATATTTACAAATCATACCTTTATCAGTAAATATTCTTTTCAAACTATCGAAACCATTTGCTGGAATGATTACATATCCGTGCAATAATATGCGTTAACTTGTTCTACTATGTAGCTCAAAAACAAGTGTACACACATACCAATTCAGATTCCATTAAAATAAAACACGTACCATGAACGTTGATGGTCATACAGTATTCCAAATTGTAAATTTAAAAAGTGATAGACTACGTTATATGTTATATGCCTTATGCCATGAGGATTGCTATTGTAACACGATTACTATATCGAATCACTTTATTTAACAATACGTTTAGATTGGCTTACTATGCTTTAGTAATTTGAACAATTAGCTAAGTTTAAGTTTAAATTTATAAGATAAACTAATGCAAGTTATATCTAAAAAGTATCCAACTAAAATAAGACGTCTGTGGAATCAACAAAATACCTCGACCATCATTCCACACTTATACAAATATTTGTATTAAATAGTATAAAGCATACATGTATACACAAACAATTCATACACGTTACATAGACATACTGTGTTTGTAACTATGTGTGATTGCTCTGCGTCAGATGTTGGGATATATGAATGGTTCTGCGAGTCACTGAAGAATAAAAACAAACATCAACTGATGACAAAAACGACTAATTGTTTGATAAATCTTTCTTGTAAAAGTTGTCATCTTTCTTTGAGCTTGTGGATTCGATCACTACAAAGGACTTTTTCGATTAAAATTCCATTTTTTAATATTGCGTGAAACACACATTTAAAGGAAAAATCTTGTATCGACTTCATGCGACAAATGAGTGATATATATTATAATATGATGTAATGTATAACATTATATCTGGTATAATCGGTGTTTCGAGCACTCCGAAGCGTATATTATAATAAATTAATGTGACTCGAAAAGCTTTTCAAATAAGAGAATTTGCTAGCTGATTAATAAAAAAAAATATTGTATTTATTTTACATATCATTTTATAATTGAAACATTTTTGAACAACCAACAGACACGTCCATTTATTTATCCAGAGCCAAGCACTGTATTCACCTCAGACCTCGCGTGTTTTTATCGTTCGTACTTAATAACCAACACACAATGGCGATGTCACCACTAGCAAAACATTTCTATCATCCTGAATAATTACGGGGCATTATCTAAAGTTGTTCTAATCTTAGTGAGTGTTTATTTGTTTTCCCTTTTGGTGATGTCTCCACCAGCAAACAAGTTATGTCGTCTTGAACATTTATAGTGAATGATGTGAGTTTTTTTTAATTTACAGCTCGTGTATCCTGATGTATTTTTTTCTTTGCTTTAAAGCATGTAATGCACTGAAGAGACATCAACAAAAGACTGCCATGAAACAGAAAAAAACGAAGATCGACTATGTAGTTTTGGACGCGTGCGGCAAAATATTTACCTTCGTTAAATTTAATTTTGTTATGAATATCTGTAATTTTAGCTCCACAAAAATGGCATGCCAATGCGAGGATTACTATTTGTCTGACGGTTGACGGGACACCCTGGCATCCTTATGATATCAATAATTATTGACTACATACCAAACAAAATTAAGACTTTAGAAATAAGGACAGCACAGGCTAATGTCGGACGACACTTTATGCACATGCATTCAAACCCTTTTCCCAGAATGAGTCGCATATTTAGGCATGAGCCGTATTGAGCACATCTGTCAAATGAAGAAATGTACACATCAAGTTGTAAAAACGTGCTATCAAATGAAGAGAATTAATGAACAACTTAACAATAAAATACGATTAAGTATGCATATTTACTTTATATTTTAATAAACACAAATGTAGTCAAGCAATTCTTTGTTTCACAATTTGTTCATCATTTGCACACTTGACTTAAAAGCATGAGAAACATTTGACAATGTTATTATATTTGTAACAACAGTTTAAATGCACACATGCATTCGTTTTCATCATCGGATTGAAAACAACATGCATGGCAAAACTGAAATATGTAAAAACCTATTTATTCCGGGCATGTAGATGTTAATATAGACCAATAAGACATATTTTAACCAAGTACAAACCAGCTAACACAATGTAAAATTTACATTCTCAATAAAATAGTTAAGCAAACGTTATTGGAAATAAAATGAATGAAAGTTCAATTAAAAGCTCGATTTCACTGGAACAAGAGCCCTCTGCGAAGCTTTTGCCAGAACCAAACTGGAACCAAATAACCTTTTGAACCGATGTCCGCGTGGTCAAATAGCTCCACAGTGCTCAAGCATACAAATTACAACCATAAAAAACCATCGACATTATGTTTTATTGTAATATTATACAGCGTACTCAACCATGTTTTAATGACCATCCACGTACTAAATCATATTTTAATGTCCATCCACGTACTTAATCATGTTTTAATGTTAACCCACGTAATCAATCTTTTTTTAATGTCCACCACGTACTAAATCATGTTTTAATGTTCATACACGTAATCAATGTTCACATAAGTTGTCAGTCAGATGTCAATATGTTTGACGCTTTCAGTTTTAACCATAAACATGATCTGCATATGACTGGTTATTTTTATGTCATACGTTTGCGTTTTAACTTTTCATGACGATCATCTGGGCGTAAACTGCTCCTTAAAATGTTTAAAAGTTGTGATATAAACTGTTTGCACACATGGCAATACAGTCAAAATAATTTCAAAAGCTATCTTTTATTGTATAGTTTATTCGGTATTAGTCAACAGACAGCAAACAAATGTATTGTCATATGTTTAAGGTGGAACAAGCTCATGTTTCAGTCTCATTTATTTTAAGAACAGTTTTAAGAATAACATTTAATTTATAAAAATTAACGCAACCTTTAACTGGCAAACACATTTGTTATAACATTAAACAGAGCTGGTTATTAAACATATATATGAAACATTTGATATTTGAACACGTCTGAAATCATACCTTTTATAGAACCTGTGATATATGTGCAACATGAAAGATACACATACATAAAACCGGCGCGTTATATAATGTTGTGTTTACAAGAAATCGCGACTCCAACATGGTCCAATACAGCACTTTTCAAGCCTCCCGCAATCGCTGTCCGACGTGCATCAAACGAAATGATTTAGACAAATAGACAGATCCGAAGGGAGCGTTACCCGCGGTCATCTGGCCGTAACAATCCAACACATAAGCCTTCATGTCTTAGGATGATATACCTTAGTTCGCACGCCATGCCATTGTATAAATAACTTTTTGTTTTAGATTACTCTTCTTTACACGTTTTTTATATAAATAAAACGATGGCTTATGCTTTCTTCCGATCGACCGTTCTATATTATAGTTGCAAAATGATAATTTATGTACACAACTGAAATTAACGTTTTGCTTAACGTAATGATGATATTATAAAATTGATATTTAGTAATTGCTAAATGCTTATTGAAAATAAAAATTCAAAAACATTAAATTGTCTTTGATATATAAGCTGAAATATGTGTGTGACTATTATGCTAATGGTAACTAATAATAGGAAAGTACTATTTCGTGTGTACAAAGTATGATATAGAAATATAAGCAATTGTTATTAAGCATTAAGCATAGTTCTTCCATAGTTTTCTACCATAATAACGGTTGACATAATCATTTTAATTCTCAATTACGGACATATTTAAGTATACTTCCATAGCCCATGCATATGTGTCATCAACTTTCCTTAATAGTAATAACAGAGTAATAGTATAACATGGTTGACATGTCCGAAACGACGAAACTAACCGAACAACAGTCAAAACACATTTTCTAAAAATATAAGCATGCATAAATCATTTCTTATGAAGAACTTTTGGACCAAACATTAACGCTACAAAATTGGTTAAAAAGATTTTGAGGAGCGTCAGCAAGGGTGCCTTAAGATAATACGGAACTAATCCGCCTATCCGCGTTTTCACTTAAGTATTTAATTTTATCTTAAAATTCATTGTGTATAATTCCGATTGTTTATGGTGAAAACCCCGTTGTTTTAACTTCGTTGACATCAGCCAACGGTTTCCAGTAGTGCATTTTCGGGAATAGTATTTGGAATAACAAATCCTACTTTATTGTTGTGAAGCTATTAAACATTTACACTCGATACCTCCCGATTTGAGTATTTAGAAGAGTGAAACCCTTTAATCGTTAGCTTTCATCAGCAAGTCGCACACACCTGTCTGTATGTATCGATTTATTCAAAATAAGAAGAACACAAATAAAAATAAGATTGGTATAAAAAAAATCGTATAAATTTAGTTTATCTTTACCATGGTGTCTTTTGGATAAAAATATGTGCCGCCTGTATTTCTATTATTTTTTGGAGTCGATTTTGTCTCGCAAACAGACTTTGTACGCTATATGTATTTTGATGTATAAAAAGTATCCGACCAATATGTCATGGCATGTAAAGTATTCAATAGTTTAATACGCTTTGTCCTTTTGATGTCTAAGTGCGATAATCGTAAATATTGCAGATATATTTAAATAAGCTTAATATAGACTATACTTTTTTTCACACTATATGGCGTCTGTTGTTTTTGTTTGTTCACAATACCGACAATATTTGCTTCTTCGGGTAATATTTGTAATGTAACACATTATCCGTCTGCGGCCATGACATTCTTGCTGTCAATTGCAAAGAAAAAGTTTTCTCCCTCGACTTTGTTTGACATCTCTTCCATCACTCGGAGGCCAGCCGTGTCATCGTTAGAGACAAATGCGATGGAGAAAAACATGACTTCAAACTGTGTCTTCAATAGCTCGGCCATCGGCCCCGGGCTGCCGCCTTGTGTGAATTTGGCTCGAATGTTTGCAATTAAAAATGGGTTTTAAATATTGAAAATGCGTCACGTATGTTTCTTTATTACGAATTAATTAGCGATTGTGAGTGCTATATAAAAAAGGATTTCGAGTTACTAATATGATGCGTAATGTGTATACATATAAACACATACTGGAAAATCGTTGTTATTTTTACATCATAGATAATGAAGCAATCATGACCCATTCTAGCATGACCAACCAGCTTATTTATCAATTGTTATCAATTGTTACGCGAACACTTAATTAACAGATTTGGAATAATTGATTTGAACGAATTAAATCATTTTGTTTTCATGAGCTTGGAGTCAAATTTACAGAACATAACATACGATGCGTGTTTTAGGCTAAATGGCCGTTGACTAGATAGCAGACAGACAGACAGACAGACAGACAGACAGACAGACAGACAGACAGACAGACAGACAGACAGACAGACAGACAGACAGACAGACAGACAGACAGACAGACAGACAGACAGACAGACAGACAGACAGACAGTTAGACTGTCTGTCTGTCTGTAAATTTAATAGTCCGTAGATAGATAAGTAGCCCTTAGCCCGATCGCAATTATATATAGTAAAACATAACTTTTAAGTAACGTGTTAAATAGAAAGTAAACATAATACACACACACACATATATGTAATATGATAACTTGTGTATTATATAACGGTATACTGCGCCACACCTTATAAAAGTGTAGAAAAAAAACAACAAAACTAAATATTAAATATTATAATGCGATAATGTATACACTTGTATCATAACTGGGAAGGGAGGACATTTTCAACATTTCGTAGATCAATGTATCGTCTCCCTTTGCGGTAAATTGTCTTTATCACACTTAGAAAAAAAAACATATTTTATCAATTTAGAGAGGAATAAATATACGTTATCTTGTTTATGAAGTTTGTAATTTTACATATTCCGTTAGTATGTAAACAGTATACATTCCGTCGATAAGCAGAATGACAACATCGCGGATTATTCGTGCTTTGAAAAATAATCTCTTCGCATGAATGTCGACGCGAACCATGTCTAGTGCCTTGTTTATATTCGTTGTAAGACCTGAAATTATAATACATCACTATGTACAGCATACATTTTTGATATAGTTCCGCATAGTTTATAGAATATTATCTTAAATTGGGGATACAGGTTTTTTGCCAATGATTAATAGATGAAAATGCTGAGTATAATAATGGCGATCATAATGATAATATTTAGCTAAAACTCAATGTTTAATATTGCAATAAATCGTACAAAAACCTTTATTTCGAAATACTAAAAGCTTAGAATGAACATTAAGTGTAAAATAAACAACATATCTGCTATCTTAAGCATCATCATCAAATACATAAAAAAATAAACCAATACTTGAAGCAAGATACTCAAGATACTTCTATGAACATAGAAATGTGGGCCTGCTCAGTAAGTCTCTTGGTTTGGTGTTGGCAACTAGATATACCTGTGTCTAATCGGTCGTCAAGAAAATATTATTTTTTTTTCAAGTGAAGCAATCATCTTGCAATCACTTGCACTCAGACGATCTCGAGGCGTGAACGTCCCTTTCACATTGGCGGCAAACAGATACACATCAACTCGGGTTGAATTTTGAGTTTTGTTTACACCCACCTATAAACAAAACCAGAGGGTAAAGATAGCCCTTAAATGCGAACTTGTTTCCCTTTTATAACCCAGGGTCATATTCTGAATACACCCTTTAGAAGTACATTAAACATGATTCTAGAGGCTAAATATTAAACCACTGACCCATGAGTTTACATAATTTTTTTTAAGTCGTTTACAATACAATTCTTAATAATAATCAGAAACATGGGTTTACAACAGTTAAGAACGAAGAGACATGATTTGAGCACACTTTAAACAAGATATTAAATCAAATGTAAAACCCCAAATATTAAAGCTATGGGACGCGTTTTTTTCAGAACATGTTATTTCTATAATTCTATGAATTTTATTATAATGTGTATATGTATACACACATTCCTACATAAACAACAACGTACGACCTGCATACTCCCGGTTTGCTCAATTATAACAATACAAATACACAACAAACGGCAATAATTACTTCATAAGAACTTACATTTTGAAGTAAAGCAGTAACACACTGTTTCATCCCTTCGAACTGGCGTTCATCAATACTTTTCGAAACATCCATTAGGAAGTAGACATCGACACCAGTTTTAAATGCAATGCTTATTCCATATGAATCAGAGTCGACATCAGCATCTGTGATGGCAGATTTGTGAGTACTATTGATAACAGTTGCATTACTTACCAGGTCGTTCACGTCCGCCGTAAATAGGGACCGCCCTGTCAAATTTCGCCGTATTTTACTGTCATGTTCACAGATTGTTTTTTAAAGTTGTTCATCGAACGATATATTTATTTTTTTAATGTATGATTGTGTAGAGAATACAATTTGTTATTGAATACTTTAACGTCAACGTCGTCCATAACACACAGATGTTAATACGTTTGTTTGGACCTTTAACAACATGTTTTATACATTTTTTATCTATACGATATTATACTCGCACAAAACATGGACAGCTTTGTTGACCCTAGCGATTTACTTGTACTTAAACTAAATAACTGGGCCAGAAACGGACAGCCACTCTTCTGGAATAATTTGTCAATGGATAATTGGCCTAAGGATATTAACGACGAATCGCCACACAAGCCACGTGACTAATTGATACAAATCTGATGGACAGGGACTTGTAAGTTTAAGTTTTTCTACTCTAACTATAATTGGAAAGCTTCTCCGACCCTAGCGATTAACCAGTATCAGATCAATATTATTTTGCCAGTAACGGAAACCCGCTCTACTGGAATAATTTGCAAATGGATGAATGGCCTGATGATATTTTATGACCAATCGCCACACCAACCACATGACCAATTGATACATAGCTGACAGGAACTTGTTAAGTTGTAATACTCTCACTTTATTCGGAAATCTCGGCCTACCCTAGTGATTTACCAGTACCAAAACAACATTATTATGCCAGTAACGGACAACAGCTCTACTGCAATAATTTGCAAAGGGATGAATGGCCGTATTCATTTTTACGACGAAGCCTCACACAAGCCACATGGCAATCCGAGACTTAGCTATAATCATAAGAATGATTTTATTAAAGCACTTGACTTAGTTAAATATTATTTTCATACCTGTGCAATCTATTGGTTCACCTCTCCATTTCGTGTTCGACAGGCACGTAATATAAGTCGAGCCCCCGTACATCTTTTCATCACAGACATCACAAACTCAATGGTCGTACCTATGTCTATTCGACTTGGTGATTCAACTACTCGCGCCCCGAACGGAACGCACGGAGGTCGACAGTGATCGTCTGAAAATGAGCAGTTTCATTGAGTTGTTTCTGATCACTTGGTTCGCTAAGGTCTGCAATTTTTCCATTATCAACAACTGAGTATAGAAATATGTTTACTAACTTTAAAAAAAAGCCACATTTTAGAATGAAATATAGTACGTATACATATATTTATAACATTAACTTTTGTTAACTTATTCCGTGCGACATGTTTTTGCTTACACACGTCCATTATCTTTAAGCACGCGTTAAAAAAACCATGAACGTTTCGAAATTATTTTTAAAGGGGCCTTTTCACAGATTTTGAAATTTATTGAAGTTTGTCATTAAATGCTTAATAATGATAAAGTTAAACATTGGACCTAAAAATCTCCAATAAAAAAACAAGAATACAATTTTTAAAAAAAAGTAACCCGCAGCTCTGCTCGAATCACTGGCCAATGGAGTCCTGGAGTAAAAGTCTTCCGCTTAGACCGATCGGCCATGCGTACTCATGCTATGAGGGGATGTATTTTTTTACTTTATATAAGCAATCCTCGATCCTCGTAGTTTCACAAAATATTAAGAAAACAACAGAACTTTCCAAATTATTCAATCGTTTGGCGTTGCAACGCTTAATAATTTTCACGTTTTCAAATCGTCAAAAGATGCATATAATGGATATTTTAAAGCATGTTCATATTCAGTATTACTGTTTTCTCACAAATATGATAACTAAAACGATAATTTGTGAATCTGAAACAATTTTTTTTTGTCAATTTACCAAAACGTGAAAAGGCCCCTACATCATTATCGTGATACGTTGATGTATAAAGCTCCGAACACAAACAGTCGAGGTATTGATTAGAAAGGTAGCATGTTTATGGGGTCTTTTTCGTGTCCGTTAATGCTTGTCCTCAATGCAGTTGAACGTTTGTCTGTTTTGTCTCATTTTCAGGAAGGCCAGTGTGCACGTAGCTACGTTCACAACAGAAAATAATGCAGAATAGAAGATGTATTAAGTAATATAGATAGTGTTTTTACATTGGTAATGGGTCACTGGAAATATAATTATCTTTTATGAATGTAAATAAATCACAAACTTATATCATGTACATAATTTATAGGAAATAAAATAATAATTGTGAATAACGATATTGTATTACTAAGAACTCATGCAAAAGACATAAAAATCTTACCCGACTGGAGGTCCGATAACGTTTAAAAATTTACCAGACTTTCCCACATTTTACTCACCGCATTCTTTTTTAACCAAACAATAGAAAATATCTTTTATATTGTTTATTTTTATACTTATGACGTTCAAAATGTTTACCAAGTTTAAAGACAAATAACGACTAAATTGAAAACCGTTCCACTTAAACATATGCTAAAACTTTCTATTAAAAATAGACAAAATAAACAGCAATAAAAACTCTAGTAGTCTCAGAGGGAGTAATCACGTGACGATCGAGATGGTGACGTCCGTGCCGAAACGGATGTTTTTCGCCGGTTTATACCCTTAACTTTTTCAATTTTTTAATGCCGCTAACTTGGCAGCCATATCAGTAAAAAAAGTCACTAGCGTTTATTTTGTTTTAATATTCACCTTATTTCGCTTTACTATACTCGCTACGAATTATTTAGCGGGAGCTGTAATTTTGTGATCCCGTTAAGTAATGTTGTAGCGAGTTAAGTCCGTTTTATTTGTTCGTTCAATAAGCTGTCAACCAACACAATCTATTCGTTGTAATACTCTTGTCGCGTAGTGTAACTGTTGTCCCCCCCATATGACCAATTATCATCAAGAAAATGAGTTGAGTGTTGACGTAGAGTAAACAAAACTTATAAATGATGTTGACTTACCCCGTTTTACATACCAATGCAATTGTGTCCCCAGACAGGAAATATGTCAGGTCTTCAATCGGGACGGCGATCGAATTAACAATCGTCAGTTTTGCGCTGCTGATATAATTCACCATCAAATTCTCTGCAAACTTGGAATTGTCTGGTTGCGGGCAACCTAAACAAAATAATTCATTTAATGCTAGCGAATGGTTCAATGATAATTAATTGGGGAGTCTTAATTTTAGACACATTTGAAACACGGTGCATGCAAATATTGATAATGATGCGTATGTCCCAATTATGTATATATATTTTTGGTCCATCAGGTAATATCAACAACTATTAAAGATGCAGTTGTCAACACTTCTGTCTAAACAAATATTAAGAGTGTTTAGACACATTTGAAACACGGTGCATGCAAATATTGATAATGATGCGTATGTTCCAATTATGTATATTTATGTTTGGTCCATCAGGTAATATCAACAACTATTAAAGATGCAGTTGTCAATACTTCTGTCTAAACAAACATTAAGAGTCTCTATCGACATAGTTACTCACAAGTAGCACATTTTTACATTGACTTCCAACATAACATCATGGGAGGACTTGAGAATAAAGCTAAACTACATAGAATAAAAACGTCGAGTATAAATGAAACTTACACTGGGAAATTATTTAAATATCTCATTTTATTACATCGAAACGAATTAATAAGAGGTCCTGTTTGGTTTCAAGTACAAAGCTTGTTGTCCTTGTTCGTTCTCTACTCTTATTCCTTGACCTTTCCAAGCCACGCTGCCAAGCGCCGGGATATATTTGCAGCTAAACAATATTTCCTGCAGATTCGGAACATTGCTGAAAAAGCCGTGGTCGCATTTGAAGCGGACATTATTGTTGCGTACATCGCCAATGATAACACCGTTCGTCAAGTTTGCTACACTCTGACATTGTCCTATAGTTGTAAATAGACATTATGTTATTATAATTATAGTGGTATAACAATATAATATGACAAAATACATAGTAAAGGCTGTGACCTTTTTTGACCAAGAATGTGTTTGAAAATAATAATAATGATAACAATAATAATAATAATAATAATAATAATAATATTGATAATAATAATAATAATAATAATAATAATAATAATAATAATAATAATAATAATAATAATAATAATAATAATAATAATAGTCATGATAATAATAATAAACAAATATTGATATTAACATAATTATTATTACCGTACAATGTTAATATAAGACTAAATATTAGTATTAATTATATTTTAGTCAGAATTATAAGTAGGAGTAGTAGCAACTTACTTGCTTCAAAATAACTTTTAAATGCAGCAGATTCCGTACATTTCACAGAGAAGATCAATATCACACAGATACGGAGTTACGTCAACATTTTAACGCAAAAGCCTTCACAAAAATTTAGATCTTTTTAGTTGTCATCAGTACAAAGTTATCCACACGATGCGTCGTCGAAAGTCGTTTATTTACAGACTTACAGTGCACATCTACAACACTGTGAGTTTAAAATAACATCCTCTAACACGACATTTAGTCAACATTCCACTTAGAAATTCGTTACGTTAATAAAGTTAACCATCAAGATTGAAGTATCCTCTCGAGAAACAAAATAAGGCACTCTACCAATTATCTAAAACATGTGAATGTGTATTTCATTTGACATGGTACTAATGCACGAATTCGCCAAAACATAATGATTGTTGAGACTCCTGGATATAAGTTAACAAGTAAAGTGTTCTAAGAACAAGTATGTGAAAAATGATAATAATATTTTGTGAAGCGTGTACCTGCTATGTCGTCGAGTCAACCCCTACGGTTTAAGAATGGGCTGCTAAAAATGGAGCCATTTATTGTAAGGTCATTGTCTTGCGATGTTTCAGTATTTGCCAGTTAACGACAATGTTCAACTAACTTAAATGGAACAAATAACACATCAGCGGATTGCCTCAAATGAATTAACATTTTAAGAAGCACACATAAGTACAAAAATGTTGTATCAAGACTTTAATATGCCATAGAAGATATGAAACTTTTCGACTTAACTTTAAATGTATTACCAATCTGTACAATACACTATTATGGGACACAAGGCAAGAACCTGGAAGACTTATCTTCGGTAACATTCGTAACGGATTTAATGCCGTGGATAAAGGTTGTCAATGAGGCCTGTTTTTGAAGCTGAAACATGTTTTTTTCGAACCAAATCTACATACCGATATAAGATCAAAAGCAACGAGAAACAATTTCCAGAAACTTCCTCGTTGCTTCCGGAATGTCAGTTGGGGTTCTGCAGAGCGCCATTATTGTCTTCTTTCATTTACTTTGATATTAAAGACATTATCGACTAAATAGTTGACCCTCAAAATGCT
Organism: Dreissena polymorpha; assembly: GCF_020536995.1. Lineage (NCBI taxonomy): Eukaryota > Metazoa > Mollusca > Bivalvia > Myida > Dreissenidae > Dreissena > Dreissena polymorpha. The sequence continues at coordinate 90,778,415 of NC_068361.1, read as the reverse complement.
GCAGCCTCCCGCCAAAGGTATTTAAACACGTGTAAAAACCTGGAAGGTAGAATTGATTTCATGTTCATCTGCATCTCTTATCATCTTGAAAAAAGGCATACACCAAATCATGTCTATTTGAACATGTACGGTATTTTCACTCCATCTTCTACCAGTCAAAGACATATTGATGGAATATTGTCAAAGGACTGAGGCTGGGCATTATTGACTCTCAGGCCAGGTCACGTATCAACATTATTAAACAGTTTTGTTATGGACTCGATCGCCATGTGAAGTTACTTACTTGTCCGTCAAACGGTATGTGAAAGAATACGCAAAATCAGTATGTGACCATTGTATTTAAAAAAAATACTTGGATACAACTCAAACTCAGGCCGAATGTGACTGCACGTACCAGACATGGTTTAACTAACGTAATTGTAAAGTAAAGTGTGTTGGCAAAACATTTGCACTTGAACACACAAATACTCATTCTCTTTATATGGATGAAAACAATACATGCAGAACATTTGACTTTGTTGACACCATAACCAGAAGGTTAGGGATCTTCAGGGTTTCTACCTTATTGCTAAAATCTAGATGAATGTCTAACTTTGGCTGCTTTGTACCAAAATTCATGATCATCAAGGCCCCAATGTTATTCCTCGTATTATGATAAATCTCGGTGGACGCAGGCTGCTATATTCAACAAGAAACCGTCGGAGACGGGTGGTGCTCCCAAACTTTTTTTTGGTCACAATATTGCACTATATATTCACATAAAAGGAAACGTCCTGAGGGGCATAATTTTGGACAAAATAATAGAATGGATGGTTTAACAACTTAAAAATTTCAAAGGGCCATAACTCTCTAAAAAAATCATCTAACCAGAACCCACAAATAACATGCGCATCTCCACAAGGTAGTTAAGCTTCCCATAAAGCTTCAATGAATTCCAGTCAGTAGTTGGGGAGAAATAGCCCGGACACGAATTGCAGTATATGTACAGTTTATAGAAAATTTCAAAGGTCAGTAACTCTGTAAAAAAATCATCAAACCATAACCGGCTGATAATATGCACATCTCCTGTTGGTAATGAAGCTTCCCATAAAGTTTCATTAAATTCTCGTAATAAGTTGCTGAGAAATAGCTCGGACAAGAATTGCACTTTACGTACAATGGAAAATTTCAAAGGGCCATAACTCTGTTAAAATCATCCGACGAGAACCGGCTGATAATATGCACATCTCCTCTTGGTAGTGAAGCTTCCCATAAAGTTCTATTGAATTCCGGTCATTAGTTGCTGAGAAATAGCCCGGACAAGAATTGCACTATATGTACAGTTAATGGAAAATTTCAAAGGGCCATAACTCTGTGGAAAATCATCCGACCAGAACCCGCTGATAATATGCACATCTCCTCTTGGTAGTAAAGCTTCCAATAAAGTTTCATTGAATTCCGGTCATTAGTTGCTGAGAAATAGCCCGGACAAAAATTGTGCACTGACGGACACACGGAAACACGGACACATGCACGGACAGACGAAGCGACGACTATATGCTCCCCCCAAAAATTGTTTTGGGTGAGCATAAAAATGCACGACATTCTCTGTTCCTATGTTATTCCTCACATCATGACGAATCTTGGACTCGGTCTGCTTTGTACCAAATTCATGATTGTCATGGTCCCTACTTTATTCCTCATATCTAGATGAATCTCGAACTTGGGCTGCTTTGTACAACAATTCACTATCTAAGAGGTTGCTACAATATTCATCACATCCAGATAATCTCGGCGGACTCGGGCTGCTGTCTATCAAAATTCATGATAGTTAATGTGCGTATGTTATTCCTCACATGGAGATGAATCTCGGACTCGGGCTGCTGTATAACCACATTTTATTTATGTCATCCAGAGAAGGGCTTTGAACACTATTATTGACGGTGAGTTAATTACGAAATACTTAATGCAGCGCAGGTTGTCAGGGGATTTGCATTGGTATAATTACCGGTTAATTTATAAACCGTCTATTTTTATAGTATGTATTCCTATTTCTATAATTACAGTTTCATTTTCGACATATTTTCCATTTCAACGTTATGCGTAACCTTCATTGAGTTTTATTGATAAGTTCATGCATTTATCTTTGATATTTTATATCTAATAAATTAGGAACGAACTTTCCGCCTATGCATTTGTCTCAGTTTTAATTGAGGATATGAATCATAAGAACGCATTTATCGTTTCATTTGTACAACACTTTGTGCGCATTCATCTATGACTATTTTAAATAAGTATGTTTAAACGAAATTTGTGATTTTGTTTAACGTTATGATATATTTTTACATTCATTATTTAATATCACACAAATATTTTGCCTTACAGAAGGCACGTCGTGGGACAAAACTGAAAAGTATGCGTTCGTTAATTGTCTGCCTAGTAAAAGTGCAGTAATAACTGGATTATCCATGTAATCCATGACGAAACTTTCCGCTTGATTTTTGTTAGACTTTCGAAGATGTCTATGTTAAACAAACTGTATATCCATGCAATGCGGAAAGCGACGTTTTAGAACCCGTTGCAAAAGTGCGTTAAAGTCAAGTGCAACTGTTTTGCGAATTGTAACTACGAAATACATACGCCGGCTTATAGCAACGCTGGACTGTATGTTTAGACTGCTTAGTCTGATCAAGGACGACACATTGCGCTTTGGCAATAAACTCGGTTTTCTAACGACTAGAACTATCGTTTTTCAAGAGCTTGCTATGTTTCTTCAAGACTCTTTAATTCGCATTCGATTTTAGTGGGGAGTACTTTAACTAGGTAGGTCATGATAATTGGAGGTTCTTCTCTTGATGTAGTTGTTAAAATGTACCAAAAGAGCTTTTAAGTTTGTTATGACGGTGAGTCGTATTTTAAATTGGCATTGCGATACATTCTGACAATTCTTCAAACATGACTTCAATTAAAATATATGACGTTGCATATGTTAAGAAAGTTTTAAATATACTGGAATACAGTTGCTGTTGCTAATATTCCTATTAATGATGAGTATATGAGTGACCACGGTAGAAGCAAATGGGACAGGAAGGTCACTTGTTCAAATGTGCTATATTACTTTCAATCTGTATAAACGTTATTGATATACTTATGCTGAATCAACATACCATTACGCTCGCCTTTTTTCTGTATGAACAACCCATTCACAATAAAGTACATCAAATATCTACAAATCAGCAACGGAAACAAATGGTCAGAGAAGATGTGCGACTTTAATGTAAAAATATCGATCTTTCTGTAATCAGAATTTTCGCAATTATCGTTCTGCGTGGCTGCGTAAACCTTCGTGGAAAACTTAATGTATTTATAAAATCACTTATTTATCAAGAAAAGTCATATTAATGAAAGGGAAATAACTCCTGACAAACCATTTTACGAACCTTCGGGGGCAGTCTACAGTTTTTCTTGAAAATCACCAGGCCGACAACCACTGGTCTGCAAAACACCCTCACAACAAGGCCTTCAGTCCCAACCTGAAAATAGATTCAGACAATATTCAGTGCAGCTCATCAACAGCTTGCAAATAAAGCACAAAACAATGCAGAAAAAGCACTTTAAAATGGTATCTGGGGTAAAATAGACCTTTTCGGAGGTCTCGGAACTTGCCCGTAAAAACCCCATTTTCAGATAAACCCGGCAATCACATTTATCTTTCCGGGTAAGAATACGCACACAGTGGACAACATGCTTTGCACTATCACAGCAAATGCTTTCAAACTGAGCCAGACAAAATGGGTCATTACCATTGAACTTTTTTGCACTGCTAACTTATTTAAACCCACCGTTGAAATCTATCAAATTCCGGCTGCTTTAAGCAGGAAGTACATTTGTTTACATCTCACTGAGCATGTTGTTGTTGTTGACTAAAATTCAGGTAACTTAGTTTCGAATTACTGAAAACATGTGAAATTACTAGAATATTGACCATTTATACTTACATTTAAGCTCCTGGAGTCAAAAAACAATTTTGTTTAGGTCATACGCCTTATGTTCAGGAAATTGACCGGGGCCAATGCGCAAATAGGGCTACAAAACTGTAGACTGCCTCCTTCAGTCTATCATCGACGCTACAAGTTGAGGGAGACTACTCCTTCCTGACAGAACGATCCAATACCTTATCTAGAACACTGATAAGAAATGGAAATGTTTGCCATTGTTGAATCCAGGGCCCGGTTGTTTTAAAGCGTAAGCAATTGGTTTTTGATAGACATGGTTAACATTCTTATTCAAATTAATTTGATAATCTTTTGTGTCTGTCTTATATCAGTACTTAGGAGTATATGTTGTTCGATTGTAAATTCTGCAGATGTTATGATTTATAGAAGACTTGATACCAGATTACTAAGGCGAATTTAACTAAACAGCAAAAATTTTGCACAAATGAGTCCACAGTGTTAAACTAAGACAAAACGTGTTTAAAGTACTTGCATTTGGCATTGTATCCGTTAACAGCAAATGAAAACACATTCATATACAACCGTTACAAAAGATCTATCGGATGATGAATTCAAATGACACATTGATAGTTTACTATTTGAAAGCGAATGCCAAATCCTGTATAAAAGCAATGAAAAAAGGTTCTTGATAGCGCTTATTTTGCAACATTCCAGTAGTAGGTTTTCTTTTAAAGCAGCGAATAATCATTTTCTGTTTAACGAATACACTTGTCTTATTAATTTATTATAGTAACTATGACAAAATCAATATAATCAACAATTATACCTCTTAAAGTAAAAAAAACATAAGTAAAATAAAACCCCGACTTCTACAAGATGGAGTCGATACATTGATTTATACCTTCATATATCTCTTTAACACTTATGCAGAGTAAAAATATCTGTGATTAATTGTGAATTTTAAGTTCAAGTATGACTTTCAAGGTAGCGAAGTGGCTAGTGTTAACAACAAAAACCATAAACGTCAGCCATGGTTAATTAAAATGTTTTTTAGAAATCCATCCTTGCATCGTGGTCATAAAGCGGAGAAGTTTAATTAATACTCAAAACTGCCGTTGTCTGTTCTTTGGCCTTTTAGTATAAAATTGACCTAAAAGAACGCCATCTAACTATAATGCTAAACACCGACTCACTTAGGTAATATTTATGCAAAATTACTAGTATTCCAGTTTTCTCGCAGGTTCAGTGACGCCATTGAACGCACACGATCTATTTTAGAAAATAAGGCCATTGGCTTGAAGGTAGTATGTCTTTTGCTACAGCTCACAAACAATACTTTGATTGCCAATTTATGTATTTTGACTTCTGACCTAAAGGCTTGACCTTGTCAAGATAAAATATTAAAGAAAGCCGCTTAGTTCTAACGATTTATAAATTGTCTTATAAAGGTGACCCTTTGTGCCAATTTACTTAACATTCTTGTAATTCATCAGTTCAAATTACAAGTTTCAGGACAGAAGGACAGACACACCAAAGTATTTGATACAATGATAATTTTATAACAACCATATCGCCAACATATTTTAGGGGTGTAGCTATTTTTCTTGTTATTGTCAATTCCTATCTCTGCTCCCACAGTGCAAATAACAGTGCAACATTGTTAGCGCAATTTAAAAAGTTATTGGCCAAAATTCATATGTGCTTGCAATAACGGCTATCCAAACAAAGCTTATCAATTGTGTTGTATCGTTTGTATCAGACATATGCCATGGCTAGACATTCAACCATTTACTGTTTAGTATCTTAAACAATAATTAATGTGATACGCTGCTCTGATAACAAAAAAGTAAAAAACAATTTAGGGGTGTAGTTTTTACTTCAATAGCAATGTAATCAATAAACCACGGTAAAATGTGCATCCTGATAGTGATGTAACAAACACACGATACAGGATGGTTAGTCTGGTTTTATTGCAAAGCTTCACACGATAGAGATCTTAACACGCTTAACAATTGCTAGTCTGAACTAGCAAACCGCACGAAAGAAAATCTGATTGATCCTGTACTCACATGACACTTTATAAACAATATTATCTGAATCATCGTGAAGAACAAATAAATTCCTTCAGCATGATACTTGTGTTTATAAATACACTTGATCATCATTAACTGACGCGAGAGGGTTTGACAAACCAGAACACGGCTTTGAAGTAAATGTAAATGAATAACAGTATTTTTCAAACAGGTGAAAGAGGTGTAATAAAAAATGTGAATCAGTATTTTACTTTTTGCGTCAACAAATACTATGTTTAATGCAATAACAGAAATGCTCATCACAGCCATTGCTTTAATTAATTGCATACCTATTTTAAAATAAAATTTGATAAATACTGAATGCTCCAGTTATAAAGTTTATATTTAAATCTGTCAGTTGCTAATAAGAGCTAGTTGTATCTTAACACATAGGAGATAAGTATGGCTCATTTATGGCCATTTTTTACCTTTGAACTTTAAGTGTGACCTTGACCTTGATGGTATCGACGTAATTCTTTCGCGCAACACACCATCCAATGATGGTTAACAAATTTGCCAAATGATTTTAAAATCTTACAATGAATGACATAGTTATGGTCCGGACAAGCTCATTTATGATCGTTGAACTCAAAGTGTGACATTGACCTTGGTGATATTGACGTAATTCTTTCGCGCGACACACCGTCCAATGATGGTGAACACATTTGCCAAATGATTTTAAAATCTCACAATAAATGACAAAGTTATGGCCCGGACAAGCATTTGACCTTTGAACTCCAAGTGTGACCTTGCCCTTTGAGATATCGACGTATTTTTTTCACACGACACAACGTCCCATGATGTCGAACAAATGTACTAAGTCATTTTAAAATTTAACTAAATGACATAGTTATGGTCCGGACAAACTTTCAGTTTAAAACACACAAAGTGACCCCGTGACCTAGTTTTTTACCTGGCATGACCCATATTCAAACGTGACCTAGATATCTAGATTCAACTTCTGACCAAGTTTGGTGAAGATAAGATGAAAATTCGGGACAGACCGACAAAGTGACTCCTATATAACCCCCATTACCAATGGTAATGGGGGTATAATAAAGATAAATTTACAATAACGTTTGCAACCTGTTTTATGTGAAATACTTCATAATATTCCGAGATTTTGATGTCCCCAGCATATAGCATTTAAACTGTCAGTCCGTCCAAAAACTTTAACATTAGCCATAACTTTTGCAATATTGAAGATAGCAACTTGATAGTTGGCATGCCTGTTTATCTCGTGGAGGTGCACATTTTGAGAGGTGAAAGGTCAGGGTCAAAAAAACAAATCCAATAGGAGTAAGAAGCTTTTAAGGGAGATAATTTATATTTATTATTTGGAAGGTGCAGATCATTTTCACAAGGTAGGTCATATAAAAAAATACTTCCCTTGTAAAAATGATCTATACCTGCCAAATGATATAATCCAAATGGATATATAAAAAAATTGATCAAAGCGGCGCAGTAGGGAGCATTGTGTTTCTGACAAATACATCTCTTGTTTTATATTTTATGATATGAAAAATCTTTAAAAAAATGTACTGAACCACCAATATATGTAATAAATATACCATCAACCGAAAAAGTAGAGCACAAAAATGGCTATTTTTTTCTTATTGCTTACAAATATACCTTCAAATTAATACCAAAACGTACTGTACCATTTGCATTCTAGTTTACAAATCCTAGGCAGCATTCACTGAACAATCTGTGCTATATATCAAATTGAGTGCATGTAACCCTGTAAACAGGAGTTCCGATTTGGGATTATGTGACCTCGTGCGTTACACTATTTGGGACCGCTCTGGCAGAATGACATTTGATGGATAATTTCAACGACAGGAACACATTGTTGTGACTTTGCTCCCGATCCGTACCGAGTCGAGAGAAGACGGGACGTAGATCAGACCAGCGGTGCGGGTTTTAGTGCGGACCGGTAGTGACGTTTGACGATGCGGGTTCAACTCTGGCAAACGAGGGACTGAGACTTAGCTAGAAAACATCTATTGCTTTTATTTTGTATATTGTGTAAACAAATTGGTATTTTAACTTCGAATTGTCTCAGTCATATGTATAGAAACACATTATTGGCGTCGAGAATGAGATAGAAACACATTATTGGCGACGAGGATGAGATAGAAACACATTATTGGCGACGAGGATGAGATAGAAACACATTAACATTGTATGATATGTCGAAGGAGACTTTCGAAGGTAGGTCGAGTATTCCAACATCGTGGGAGTTCTAACATCGTGGTATCCATTATTCTCGTGACCTCTCGTCGCGTGCGTTATTTTTCCGCGTGCGACTTCTGTCAAAAGTGACAGCGGTTTGTTTACATAGCGTCCGAAAAGAAATTCAGCGAAAATGCGATTCAAACAGGTAAATAACAAAAAATGAATTACCGCATTTCTAAAAAATGATATTTTACTATTCCATGTTCATATCACGTAAAGAATGACTGATATAACGCCCCAAAGTGTTGCCCCCATTTTTTTTCGTTTACAGAACAGACGAACTGATCTTTCCAGGGCCGCGTATGCAAATGAGTATCTAAATTTAAGGCCAAGCAATTTTTATCTTTCGGTTAAAGTGACTTGATATTTTAGCTGTTTCTACCTTTTATCAATGGTATGCAATAAAATAGCACTGAGTTTAATGGGTTAAGTAAACGCTACTTATTATATCATGCCTATGATTTTCACTGGATTATCATTCAAAGGACCTCCATGCTGCAGTATTAAAGGTATATATTATAAGAATACAAGTTTTAAAATAGAAACTTTCACATTTAATGAATAATAAAGAATGTATATTCCTGTTTGTTACACACAATAAAGTGAGTATGTATTTTCCAGGATAAGGCATCAGTCCTAAATATGTTCTTATTTCAGCCAATTCCTCAGCATGTGATTACAAGGAGGCAGTACTCACCTACAACCTTAACAAAGGCATACCTTGCAGTCAAGGAGGAACATTTGAGTGTCTATAAAGCCTCCAAAGTGTTTAAAATACCAGAGCAAACACTTCGTGATCGAGTGATCGGCAGAATCAGCATCGATATCGATACAACAACCACTGGTCGCTTTCCTGTCCTTTCACTTGATGAAGAAGAAAAGTTAGCATCCCATCTTCAAGTTATGGCCAAATATGGTTATGGATATATACGACAGGAGGTATGCAACATTGCTACCGACTTTGCCATCCCGCTTGGGAAAAGGACAAAGGAGAATCCTTTCACTCTTAATTGGTTCAACAAGTTTATCAAGCGATGCCCCCAACTGAGAGTATTGAAACCAAGAGGTTTAGAAAAAGTAAGAGCTAAAGGAGCCTCCGATTCTGTTGTCGCTGACTACTTTAAGGAACTTGAAGCCATAATAAAAAATATGATCTTAGCGACAAACCACATCTGATATACAACATCGACGAGAAAGGAGTTATGCAAAACCATATTCCACCTGCTGTTGTTGCTGGCACTGACTTTCATCCCCCATCAGTTGTTTCCCAAAAGGGACAGTCAACTACAATTATTGGATGTGGTTCTGCAAGTGGTGTAGCTGTTCCACCCTTTTTTGTCTTTGCTGGTAAATGATGTATTCCAGATCTCATGAAGGGTGCATCACCAGGAGCTGACTGCATGATGTCTGACTCAGGGTGGGTGAATGCAGATGTATTCAGATACTGTATGCAGAAGCATCTGACAAAATTTCTACCACAAAGAGAAAATGAACAACACCTTCTACTAATTTTGGATGGTCATAAGTCCCATATATCGCTTGACCTTGTAGAATGGGCAAAGAAGCAAAACATCATTCTCTTCATTTTACCAGCTCATTGCTCCCACATTCTCCAGCCTCTTGACGTTGGCTGCTATGGACCATTCCAGAGGATGTATAATTCCACCTGCAATAAGTTCATGCGAGAGACATCTGCAAGTATTTCCAGATACAATATATGTGAGCTATCATGCAAAGTTTATTCTAAAGCTCTTTCAGCAGAGAACTTGCACTCTGCATTTAAGAAGACTGGGATATATCCTTTAGATAGCACGGCAATAAACAAAGAAAGTTTAATACCTGCTTTAGTATTTTGTGCTACAAGTGGAACTGAAAGTGACACAGAAGATTTCAATGAAAAGGATGAACACCATATGCCTGCTTCTTCAGATCGGCAGATAAATGAAGATGCAGCTGGTGATCGGAATGAGGATATTTTCACGTCAAAGGTGAAGGATTTATTTGAAATCAAAGGGAAAAAGGATGAGAATATACGAAAAAGGAGAAATGTGAGTGATATAATAGCAGGGAAACCCATCACAGAAAGCCCAATTCAATCAAAATTGATTACTTATAAAGAGCAGCCAACATCAACACAGAAAAGAGAAAATGTCAAAAGAAATAAAGGGAAAGCTCAAAGATCAAACCAAAAGCCTAGGTCGGCCTCATCTCAGAACAAATCTATTATAACAAGGACTCCAGCTGATGACACACAAAGGCCTGGTACATCTCATGTTTACTTACCGTATACGTGCGCTTATAAGACGCCCTCGCTTATAAGACGCACCCCGACTTCGGACTTTATAATGGGTGGATTTGAGACTGACCCGTGTGTAAGACGCGGTCAAATTTTTACCGTATTCATCGGCCAGAAAATGGCCGAAAAATGGCAGAATGTTACAGAAAATCATCAATTAGTAAAACATTGAGAATTTTTCAAACTCGCACTGCATACAATTAGTAATTCACGCAAGTCTGAAAAATAAAACAATCAAACAACAAAGTAAATAATATTTGTTTATTTTATGATATATAAGTGGGTTTTAATATATTTTCAAGTATTATTCATGCAATAAAAATAATTATCAAATTGACAAAATTTCTAACAATTGCGTATTAATCATTTGCCCTAACAATTGCAAACAATTGCAAACATATTACGTTCGTAATATCAATGCACAAGCAAAATTGATCGTGTCAGTCATCTTAATTGTATTGTTTGACAGGTATTGAACTCTTATAGGCAGACATTTTGAAAGCGTTTAGTTTTATTACCTAGATTCTTCAAATTTTACGCCCATTGTCTATCAACAATAGGTAACGCTTACTGTGTCATCGGCATTAGTGGGTCGTCTGAATAAACGTGTTTATTTAACAATTGACAGTTGCAAACTGGTAACTTATTTCAGAGGATACCCTAATTGCCAATTATGTCTTAATTGAAAATTAACGACCTGGAACAAAGACCATCAGGTGATACAAACTTGTCAAATAGCATTTGTAATCGGCAGCATGTTTATTAAACAATTGACAGTTTCAAACTGAGAATTGATTTTGCTGTTGATTTAAGCATGTTGGCATTGTGTTGCCGCTTACACAAGTATACTATAATGGCCAATTTATATGGCATTTAACGACGTCGCGCGCAGACAATCAGGTGATAAAAACTTTTCAAGAATAATCACGGACAATATAACGTATTACGCCCCAAAAATAACATAATTCAAATTAAAAATAGTAGACAACAAAATCAGTAACAAAACATTTTATTACAAATAAATCGGTAACTGAACATAGCGTTCCGATACACGGTACGGGCCAATACAGACTTTAGAGAAAATGCAAATGGCTGCCGCGATGATTCAAAACAACTGACAAGTGTCCAACTTGGCTAGCATAAGCCCAGTAAACTTGATATTTTGAAAAAATTTGTTTATTTTCACCAGTATCTCGCTTATAAGACGCGACCCCAACTGTAACTTATTAATTTAAGTCTTAAAAATGCGTCTTATAAGCGCACGTATACGGTAAGTGAAAGTTCCCAAGGTGAAACTGATGAAGAGATGCCCGAATCTGAAAAGTGTTGCGTCTGTAAGCGATTCCAGCCTAAAGAATTGGTCAATTGTGTATCTCTAGTTTTTACCAAGTGGGTTCAGTGTACTGTTTGCTCTCATTGGGTGCACCTAATATACTGCAGTGACAAAAGAGTTGTAAGGAGTGGGGATTCCTTTTACTGCATCCATTGCTCCCCTGGTTCAGAGGAATAAGTTATGTTTTAATGAGACATGTTAATAGTGTTTTTGTTGTTTTCAGTGTTCAAAAGTTAGAACTTGTTTATCCCACATACAAAAAAAATTCTCAGCTAAATCAAAATTAATTAGTTTCTGTAAACAATTGTTTTGATTTTGATTGGCCTAATGCAAAAAAATTAACATATTGAAACCGGAAGTTGATACATTTTAACCTGGAATGTTTACCACGAACTTAGGATACACAGGGACCGAGACGCTGAGCATTGGGTATGCAATTAAAAGGTAAATTATGTAATATTTTGCTGCATGTTTTTTTGTTTTATCTATCGTAGTTAACATTAACCAATAACCGATGTAATATTTAAGTTTTGAACCGCCATGATCTCTTGACAGTTTACGTCGCGCGCGGCCGACTTTTGTTATTACCACGATGTTAGGATACTCGAGGATAATAGTTTGTGTCATTAAAATTCATTTAATTTAGCAACATTATCAATTATGAATGAATTTAAATCATGCAATATTTCAAGATAAATAGGTCGACTCAGTTTATGATAACAAATTTAGATGTATTCTTGTTATTGCGCTGACGTCACACACGGGGCAGTACCTTAGCGACGGTGTAAACAAAGCCCGAGATACGGTCGATAAACAACGCCGATTGAGCTATCTCTGCTGGCATTTCGCCATTTGCATTCCTATTTGGAAGTTGATAAGTAATTAAATGTGCTGTAATTGGTGTTTGAAATATCTTTTGACTGTTATAATAGCTGAAATAATTCGCGTTCAGAATAAATCTGAACGCTGAAACTCCGGTCTGTAAAAACCATAACGAAAAATAAATACAATATTATTGTGGGAATTACAGTATTTACAAGTGTATATATCTGAAATCTACCTGTTGTTTGACGAATATGAACTTAGATCACAAAAATTAATTGTATTACATTTAAAATCATAGACATGGAGCGATCATTTTCTCTAAGGCAGCCATTGTTGTTGTTGTTATTTCGTACCATAGCTATTTCGTACCTATTACTTTTGGGGTATTTTGTTACTGTCGATTCTAATATTTTGAGTTATAATAGTTAAAATTCTTTTTTTGCTTCATCTTCTTACTATTTCCAATTTCATTTCTTACTGTTTTGCGCATATTGCACACTTAATTTTTGTGTTTGAACTCAGTTACAAACATAGTTGAATTTAACCTCCAGTTCAAGGGAGATAACAAGAACCCTTTACTATATACGGATTTATATTGGATGAAACAAACTCGAAATATAGTTTATTGACAGGTAAATTTCGACATATTTTGCTCAATAAATACTATTTAGGCAACGTTCTTTCATAATAGTCACAAATATGTGTGTATTTAAATTCAGGAGTGATGCGACCGAAATTCGTGTCGGAACTCTCGCTATTAAAAACGATAGAGTGGACTATTGACGCCAAGAGTCTGCCAAAGCAAAAATCATCAAAAGACTCTAAGGCGGAAATTTATATTGACTAACTGTTATAAATGGTTAGATTGCACCTTGAAAGCCCAATATGACAAGAAAATTAAACTATTTTGACTAAATGAAATATCCGTCTAAATAACATATGGGATGTTGGAAAAATGACCAACCAAATGGCCAATGTTGAGTACGGTGACATTCTAGTCCATATAAACGGACTCCCAGAGCCTTTGATAATTTATGCTATGGCGGCTCTGGCAGTCCACATGCACCCCTTCATAAACATGGGTGCAGTTCAGGGCAGCTAATCCGTGTGCTTCACTAAACAGACGTGGTTCGAGACAAATTGAGGAAAATAATGAATAAACTTCATAAACCTGTTAAATTTACCTGAATGGAAACCTACGGATGTCATCCTTTGCATGCACCCTATAAAAACACGACGATGTTTCAACACACTTTTCTCGCTGACATGTTTATCTTTAAATTTGAAACAGTGTATTCTGTATCAAATACCACATCGTTATCGTCTTTATAGGCTGGAGCACATAACCAACCCATGCGAAAGACAAACAAATCTTACCGGACACAAGGTCCAATAACTTTAAAAATGTACTGGACCTCACCGCATTTTACCAGACTTTATTCTGCTTTAAACAAACAATGAAAATACATTGTATAGTTTTTTTATCGTTATGACGTTAACACTGTTTAACAATTCTAAATACAATAAAATAACAATTACATTTATACCCGTTTAGTTGGCACTTCCGGCCGTAAATTACGCCAAAAATCGGCAGTATTACGTCCTTTTAACAAATTGCAGAAGGCACTCGGACATCCGATAATCCGCACTCATATTGTTGTCTAATATCGAATAATAGTCACATTACACAGCCATGTATGCTGACACAGATGCACCGCGAAAACTTCTAGGGTAACTTTACAGTCGCCAAAGCGTCCAATCGGTAACGAGAATGCGTATCATAAGGGCATGGTTAAAGGGAGCTTTTCACGTTTTGGTAAATTGACAAAATTGAAAAAAATTGTTTCAAAGTTTTAGTTTAAGTTATGATATTTGTGAGGAAACAGTAATACCGAACATTGACCATGGTCTAATATAGCCCTTCAGTGCCTTCCCCAGGAATTTTTTCAGGCGCCCCGGGGCCGACCGGGGTGGGTTCGGGAGGGGTGTCCCCTCACGACGTTTTTTTTTAAATTTAACGTGTCAATTCACGTTCTGTGGTGCGTTATAACTCAAAGAAAAACAGCGTCAAAAGACGTCATTTGGTGCGCTATGACTCTTCAAAAAAATCCCCCAGTCATTTAAAAATATATTTTTTTATATTGTTTAATTGTTTTAAAACTTTTCCGCAGAGATAGTAAAATCCCGACTCGAACGATTCCCCAATACATCCGTTTCAACCCGACTCTATTACTGTATACTTACTATTTTTCAAGTTTCTATTTATTACCCGATAATCCCGTTTATTCCGTTTTTATCATTCTCTTTCTGGTAAATATTTACGATAAAAGCTTTCAGTTATTTCTTTAACACAAACCTTGCCATTTTTTAAGTGACTATTTATAGATTTGATGAAATATTGCCTCTGAATATGCGTCAATCCCCTGACCTGGTGTGGGCTTGTTAAAACGCTCAATACACGCCATTTGTATGCAATAGACGCGACGTTGTACATGCTGCATAATTTTCGCGCTCTTTTTAATTGAGAAAAAGATTCGACACAAAATAAATTTGCACTGCTAATTTGAAGCAAAAATATTTAACGTTGCGGTAACATTTACATTCGGAAGTGTGTTTCGGATTAAAAACGCGTTAACATCGACTTACGGGAATGGGTTTCGGATTACAAATTTAATTATTCCCATTTGAGATTTCAACAAATATTAACCGTTGCGTTATAAATTCAACGATAATTTGTTTAAACACTTTACGAGTCGAATAAATGTTTTGACGGAATTATGCATGAAATTCACGTTGTCCACGAGGATCTTCTAACTATCGATTATCGGACGAAACATTTGCAAGTGTGCGTAATTAATTCAACGAAAATTTGTTAAAGCGCATTACGTGTCGAATAAATGTCAGAAAAACGAGGTGAATCAGTTCTATAAATGGACATGTTGAAATATACATGTACTGGAATTAAATAAATTGTTATCACATAATTGTAACCGGGAGTCATTTGCACAACTTACTCGCTATAATAATTAATTGTTTACCACTTGCAATTAATTTCTCATATTAATTATGAGTCATAGGTAACACTTGTTTACAGTAAAAAGGTGTGATGATGATGCCCGAAACCGTCTTTAATGTTCTGTACTGTACTTATTACCGGTTTTACATTACTCAAATGGTACAACTTCTTGCTAATCAAGCTGCGATAAACTCTTCCTTCATGCCCGACGTCAATCAAAAATAATGGTCGATAGTTAACCCCGCCCTCATAAGCATTCGCGTAACCGATTGGACGATGAACTTCACAGTTTGACGACTGGAAAGTTACCAGATACATCCTTGTCAGCATTTAAATGACCGTATAATGTGGCAAGAATAATCGATACGCGCGTCATGCTATTCTCTTATCAGTGGATTATCCATTACCCCATGTGGTGTTTATGGCGATTACTTGTGAAAGTAGGTACCGAGTGCTCTTTTAAAACAGGGAATATTGAAACACTGATAGGGAAACCTTGATTTTTTTTGACAATCTACACTTTCTTTTACTGAAGAATACACTGATCGGAAAATTTCAGGCGCCCCGGGGACTCTGATTTCGAAATTCAAGCGCCCCGGCAAGGGGCGCTTAAATGGCCTGCGGAAGACCCTGCCCTTATATGCATCTTTTGACGATTTAAAAACCTGAAAATTATAAAGCGTTGCAACGCGAAACGATTGAATAATTTGGAGAGTTCTGTTGTAGTTTAATTTTGTGAAACTACGAAGATAAATTATAAAGTATTAAATACGTCTATCGTACTATTGGTTGGATGGTCGAGCGGTCTTATTGGTTTTAACTCCAGGACTCCGGGGATGAGTGGTTCGAGCTCTGCTGCGGGCTACTTTTTCTATCTTTTTAAATTTTATTCTTGATTTTTTACTGGAGCCTTTTTTTAGGTCCAATGTTTACATTATATTTATCAATATAATGCATTTAATGACAAACTTCAAAACATGCCAAAATATGTAAAAAGACCCCTTTAACTGGCGATCATTATTTTTGATCGACGTCAGTCTTGAAGTTAGCGTTTATCGCAGATTGATTTACAAAAAGTCACCGTTTTAAAATTTACGCAATATCCAATAGAAATTAAACAGTATATGAAAGACAGTGTCGGGTATCATCGCACCTTTTTACCATAAACAATTAATTAAACAATCATTGTTCCTTATGAGAAATTAAATGCAAATGGTTAGCAATTACCGTAAAAACGCAGTCATAAGTCTACCCGGTGCATAAGTCGGGGGTATACTTTGGTACCAAAATTGGAGATTTTGAGTATGTTAGCTTCATAAGTCGAGTCAGAAATTTTCTGTTTACGAATTTCATAAACGGACGTCATTTTAAATTTACATGAAGTTGCGGTAGTATTCTATACATTGCACATGACGTCACTGTGGGACTTTTGAACATAGGCAAAGCCAACACATGTATTCTAGGATGGAGCTTATTGTTTTACTTTGGAAATATGATCTTCTCATCCTCTTATTTTGTTCACATGTATGAAAATACAAATCTGTTAAAATATGACCACAATTGAACAATATTTAGAGGTAGCTCAATGGTTGTAAAGTTTCTAGAAATCTAAACATGCAGTTTTGTACGACCTTTTTTGTACGCTAAGTGCCCATATAATAATTCTTGCAATAAAATAAAAGGCCATTCTTAAAACGCCAATCCAAATGACATGTTCATATTCACATCACAACTATCCATCATTAAAGTTTAATACAAAGTACCAATAATTTAGATGTTTATATATTATTGTTTTTTCCAGACTTGTATGCTGACTGACAGTATTAAAGTGGTTACTGCAGCATAGTTGCTTGAATCATTGATGTGACATGTTGTTATTTTAATTCATTTGCATGTAATGTTTTGAAGTTGATTTCTGTTAGGTTGGTGCAAGACAATTCATTTGTCACCTGGTGTCCAGCCTAACCTCAATTATGACATTTTGGTAAGTCAATAATTAAATTAATTTTTGTTTGAAATGCTTCATATCAGACATATTAATATTAAATAAACAACATTCTACACCCCAAATTAATCAGTAACTAAAGCTAATTTATTACATGTAAATGGTCAGATTTGCCATTTTAAGTGAGGCAAGGTACTGTAAAGTGTGAAAAAACGAATACAGAAGCCAAAGAGCTGCAAACATTAAGGCCAAGTTTCAGGGTAACACTCCTCTTGTTGTTCAATATTGATGGGAAACTGATTCCTGATCAAATTGGGAAGGAGAAGGTTGATTGTCTCCCTATATTGGTTTCAGGACAAGGCGTGTCTCAGCTACTTTAAGTTGCCAAGCTTCCATCTGGACCAGGTGGGGCTCAGGCTTCTGCTGTCTTTGGAGCCATTCAAGACTGGGGCATAGCGGATAGGATCCGGGCTATGTGCTTTGACACCACCAGCTCATATACAGGTCTGATTGCTGGAGCATGTGTCCATTGTGAGCAGAAGCTTGAAAAGGAGCGCCTATTGCTGTCTTGTAGGCACCACATTATGGAACTGATAATTGGTGCAGTGTTCAAAGTATGTATGGGAGCCACAGCTTCTGCAGAAGTTCCACTTTTCAAACGGTTCCAGGAATACTGGGGATTCATTGACACAGCAAAGTTTGAACAGGGCATCGCAGATGATCATGTGGCAGGTCTTGTTGAAGACGTGCGAGAAAGCACCATTGAATTTGCCAAGAGATGAATACAAAGAATTCTTGGAACTTGTAATTGTTTTTCTGGGTGCTGCTCCTGTGCGAGGAGTGCGTTTCATGTCACCTGGTGCCATGCACCATGCCCGCTGGATATCCAAAGTCATATACAGTCTCAAGATCTGGATCTTCAAGTCTCCGTTCAAACTGACTCCAGCAGAGGAAAGAGGATTGTTTGATGCGTGTGTATTTGCAGTGCGTGTCTACCTGCAGCCCTGGATATCTGCCCCTCTGGCGTCATGCGCTCCATGCAGTGACCTGCTGCTTCTGAAGTCACTACTTGCATACTCATCAATCCAGTCAGTTATTGCAAAGTCAACTGCTCAAAAGTTTTCCAAACAATTGTGGTACTTATCACAGGAACTTGTTGGCTTGGCCGCCTTTGATTGTCGTGTCAGTTCTTCTACAAAGAGACTGATGGTTAGTGCCATCCAGAATGAGGTCCATGAGTTTGATCATTCTAAGCGACTAACTGTTGATCTGACTTCATTTAAGGACAAAAACTTGGAAGACTTTGTCACAGCAAAGTCAATTAAACTGATACAATTGCTGGAACTTCCACATAGATTTTTCGCAGTTGATCCAGACTTGTGGCAGGGCAGATTATGATTTCAGGCAGGCCTGCGATGCAGTAGAGTCCCTTAAAGTTGTCAATTACCATGCTGGGCGTGGGGTGGCTCTCATTCAGAAGTACAGTGGGTATTTAACCTGTGATGAAACTCAGCTGAAATTCCTTATTCAAGTTGTTGAGGACCATCGTAGGTTGTATCCCGATAGCAGGAAGCAAACTCTGTCTGGGCAGCCATGAATGCAACAAAATCTAGATTTCCCTGGATGTTGTTACAGTCTTCGAAATTAGCTTTGAAAAGTTACATGCCAGTGGGGCCAGTTACTTAAGAATTTTTACATGCCCAACATATTTTTTACATGCCCAAACTTTTTAAACCAAAATTATAACAAATCACAACATTTTAACACTTACATGCTACACATAGTAAAGCAGAACATTTGTTTCAATAGTAGTGAATACAATTACAGCTAATCAATCACTAGAATTAAGACGGTTGATCGTTACACCAGTGCTCTTGAAAAGAGCGTTCTCTGGTGTCATCGTACCATTTCTTGGCTTCCTTTTTCTCTAAATCATTGTCAATTTTCTATTTTGGAAGTGCTTTATCGGGCTTAGCCCCATCAACATACCTAAGATACTGCCTCTAGGTCGACAATGACATTTGTTTACATTGACAAAAACAGAAGCGTATTACTTGATTGAAATGATCGATTCAAAAAGCATCTTCTCGGTTAATATTTTGAGAAACCGTCGATAAGAACCGAATGTGACCTAACTGCATCGGTCAAAAACAATAACGATGACCTGTGCAAGCAGGGGCGTGTTGTTAAACCAATCGAATTTCATTGTTTTACAACTTACAGCAAGGTGTTTGTTCGCAAAATTGAAAAATAGATCTGCAAATATCAAGAACCCCTTACGATTTTTTTTATAAACTGTCAATTGGCTTCAATAATTTACATGCCCGGCGGGCGACAAACGTGAATTTTTGTATGTGCCTGGCAGTAATTTTACTCTCCACGGGTGATCAAGCGTGTGCTAATTTCGAAGACTGTTGTTAGACTGAGATTATAATTTGTTGTCAAAACTGAACAAGAATTCACTATTGTTATGTTGAAAGTAAAAACTTTGTTATTTAAAATAAATTCAGAGAGAAACTCATAAACATTGTGAAATTTGTTGCTTTTTTACCATTTTGATAAATTTTGAAGCACTTGAGCTACCCCTAAACACAATGATGTATTGCTCAAACTTTGAATAAAGTGTTTTTATGCCCCCCTTCGAAGAAGAGGGGGTATATTGCTTTGCTCATGTCGGTCTGTCGGTCCGTCCACCAGGTGGTTGTCAGACGATAACTCAAGAACGCTTGGGTCTAGGATCATGAAACTTCATAGGTACATTGATCATGACTCGCAGATGACCCCTATTGATTTTGAGGTCGATAGGTCAAAGGTCACGGTGACCCGAAATAGTAAAATGGTTTCCAGATGATTTCTCAAGAACGCATACGCCTAGGATCATGAAACTTCATGGGTAGATTGATCATGACTCGCAGATGACCCCTATTGATTTTGAGGTCACTAGGTCAAAGGTCAAGGTCACGGTGACCCAAAATAGTGAACTGGTTTCCGGATGATAAATCAAGAACGCATACGCCTAGGATCATGAAACTTTATGGGTAGATTGATCATGACTCGCAGATGACCCCTATTGATTTTGAGGTCTATAGGTCAAAGGTCAAGGTCACGGTGACCCGAAATAGTAAAATGGTTTTGGGATGATAACTCAAGAACGCATAAGCCTAGGATCATAAAACTTAATAGGTAGATTGATCATGACTCGCAGATGACCCCTATTGATTTTGAGGTCACAAGATCAAAGGTCAAGGTCAAGGTGACCCGAAATAGTAAAATGATTTTCGGATGAGTACTCAAGAACGCGTTTGCCTAGGATCATGACACTTCATACGTACATTGAGCATGACTCGCAGATGACCCCTATTGATTTTGAGGTCACTAGGTCAAAGGTCAAGGTCACAGTGACAAAAATCTCATTCACACAATGGCTGCCCCTACAACGGACAGCCCATATGGGGGGCATGCATGTTTTACAAACAGCCCTTTTTTTTATTATTAACCCCCGTTGCTGTCAAACGTAATTTCTTGTTTTTATGATGTCGTTCGTTTGTTGCCGTAACATTTAATCTTAATACGGTCCGTAGGAGCGATTGTCCGGGATTCGGAATGACGTCGTTTGAAAAAACCGATTCACGCTGGATGCGTTACTTGTGATTTACGTAAATTTTATAATTATTAAATGCTTTATTTTTTTAAATAAATTTATCGGGCTAGTGTCTTTATGGTGTACAATTTTTGATAATCTTAATTGGACATGACTTTTAATTTGTACAATATGTAACATATCTAATTTAAGCAACTGTTAATATAAGTATGTGGGCGTTAATTATTCAACCAAATTACTGCTTAATACACACAGAAAGAGTAGAAGACATGGTGGCATCATCAATTGTGTTTAATGGCGCTGTCATCTACCACCCAGTGTGGTTTATGACACCATGCTGTTAGTTAAGTCTGGATAATATCTGATCAAGACAAGATAATCGGTTTATGCAGAACAAAGGGGCAATTAAACACCGGAATACAAAGGCTTACACGATTTTAAGATTGATGCAAACAACAATCAAATAAAAAAAATTGCATTTAATTTAATTAAATTTAAGGTATCAACGTGTTTGTTTTCCCAGTTAAATACCTATATGGTTGATGTATATATATATATATTGTATATTTGAAATTGATATATTTATTGTTTGTTTTTAATCTAATTTGTTTCAGTAAAGTAGAACAACTTGTTTGCATGTTGAAAAAAATCTTAATTTAATCGTTTAGATATATAAATAACGATCACGCTCTATTTCTCAATGCAAATAAAATAGCGCAGCGCTAAATATTGTTTTCACCGTCGTCAAGGGGCACTTAACTCTAACTGACGCAAGTGCCCGGATGTTGTGATATTATGAATATAAATATATTTTCTGAAAAAAACAAACATTTTCATAAACATTATCTGTACTGCAGTAAATATTATTGATTTATACAATACATATATAAACTGACGAAGCAAAACGAATGTATACGGGTAACTACAATACATGAAGAACAAATCAGTGTACATGTGTGCATTTTGTTTTCCCCGTTATATTTTTTTTTCAACAACGGTACTCTCATTATAGGAACATGCTGGGAATTCCCGCAGAGGAAACCGCACATAATACGTGTTATCAGTAAAGTCTTATATATAGACTTCTCACCCTGGACCCTCTAGCAGGGCCTTGCCCTGCACCAAGAAAGGACCCTAGCCGCCTACTAACCCCCCGGCAAATCTTTCAATATCCCTCCCCCCCCCCAAAACATAAATCCTGGATCCGTCCCTGCCTTAATCAATTCATTAGTTTTCGGTAAACACCTTTCAGTTTCCTATCCAATTTGACAATATGTGATTAAGATTTGTAAACTAAATTTTTAACACTGAACGATTCCGAAGAAGGTATTGTATGGTCCTGCTGAGTTGTGGGTTCTTTTCGAGATCACGTGAACTCCCCCGATAGAATTCAATATTCACACATGATTCATTTCTTTACCTTAAATTGTTTTGAGACAGTCAATATTGTTTTTCTGGGAATAAAACATGACAAAAAAGGTAAATATTGTATCTTATACTCTACTTGAGTCTTGGGTAATTTTCACAGAGGTTTCATCACACATACTTTAAATATAAATGACCATGAATCATTATGAAAATATTTGAATATTTTTGGTCTTTAAAATTTGTTTCTTTATCCAAATGTTTATTATCTGTAAATGTCGAAACAATCAATTGTGTTGATAGTGTCAAATCACCATCTTGAAAGTATGGTGTCTCTTGTGTTGTGGATTCTATCCATATTTTCAAGAGTTGCATGCTAAAAATAGCTGTAAAACTGACATTGCATGGGAGGTTAATTTCTTGCAGTATTTTTTTTCACAAAAAGGGGAATGGTGGCGGGCCCGTCCAAAGGGAAAAAACAAGTCGTTTTTTAGGAAAAGGGGAAAATTAAAAATTCACTCTTTTATATTTTCTGAAATTTATTATATGAATACACATGTATGTATGAATGTAATATTCACAGCTAAATTTCTCTGTCCTTTTTCTAAAATATATACCAATGATTTTTTCAACATTAGTTTCAGACAGTTAAGCCTTCATGCACAGTCTCAGTTTTTCCTAGCCATTTTGAGTCTAATTGGGACTTTCTAATCGATAAAATGGCAAATGTTAGCATTTTTTTATCAATAAAATGGACCAAATTAACATGTTTTTATCATCAAATATTGACACAATATTTACATAGATACATCAGGCCTTTTCCTGGCCATTTTGGTAAAAGCATGAAATTCATATGAAAAGTACACTGATTTGGGAAATACTAATTTAATGTAACTCTTTATAATAATTCAAAATCATATAATATTATTAATTTGTTATATACTTTGTTAGTTGTTATGAAATGAATATTTATCCTAAGAGAGTATTTTTTATTGTGGAGGGGATGATTTTCTACAAAATCAGGGAAAAATATATACTCTTTTTTGAAGGGAATGGGGCTGAATATCGGCCCCAAAATTGCCATAAAAAACACTGTCTTGTGAAAAATGTCAGCAAACAATGTAGCATGACAAATACTCGTAAATAAGCTATTTTGTGTTAGTTCGAAACACTATTTAAACAATAAATGAAGGAGGAAATATTTTATAAGAACGTATTGAGTTATGATGAATTAAACTGTTTTTGTCCCATGTTTGTTAAGCAAAACGATGGTGACTTTGTCAAAACGTTTTCCTTAATGAACTGCATCATATGCGAACGTTATATCAAGGGATTTCGCATGATCTCTATACCAACGACTCAAAAAGAACCCACGGCTCGACAAGAACCTGCCGTAATTCATCATAACTCATAATGTTCTTATCAAATACAAACAATATTTCCTTCTTTATGAAGTGTTTATGTAGTGTTTCGAAGTAACACAACATTGTTTATTAAAGAGTATTTTCCATGCTACATTTTCTGTTGACTTATTTATGCACCCTATAGGGTGGCAAATAGCAGTTGCACCGTTCACCCCTCTGTCCGTCCGGAATTCTGTTTTCCAGATGTTTGTTACCCAAAGCTTTAAGACATCGAACTGATTTTTGGTATGTGAGTTACCTACATGACCTTCAGATAAAGTTAAAAATTCGTGTCGTCCGCTGAGTTTGGCGAAGCTACGGGCCTTTCACTGATCTAAAGGGAAGTAATATGCTTTAAAGGGAGATCATTTTTACATATAATTTGACAGGTACAGGTTATTTTTGACAAGGGAAGTAATCTTTTTCCGTTTTCCGGATGTTTTGTATGCAATGCTTTAAAATATTGAGCTGATATTTGGTATGTGAGTCTACCTTAATGACCTACATAAAGGATCTTGCATGAGTGGTCGTTTTGTATTGAATTTATTAAACGAGTCATCTAAATAAAGATGAAAACGAGGCTTGCCGAGTTTTTATCTTTATTTAGATGGCGATTTTAATAAATTCAATACAAATGACCACTTATTTTATGCTCTTTTCACCATTAATTGACATTGTAAAAGAGTTTAACTGAAGAAATTCGCTGGAATAATGACGTAATTTCGTAAAAGATGACGTCATTTTACAGTTATATAACAAGTGTAATAACACCCGTGTAATAAACAAAATTGAGCATGATGTTATTTCACTCCTGGAGCGTAGGTCATTTTTATAAAGATGTGTTAAATGTGTTCCGGTCTGTTGATTTTTTACGAAGATACGGACCGTTGACTGATTAAAATTTTTGCCATGGGAAGTAATAAGCGTTAAAGGGAGATAATTTGTATTTAGCGTTTGGAAGGTACAAGGTAATTTTTTACATCAGAATAAATATTTTTTAAAGGGATATAATCCAATGTAGGAACTTCTATTAATAGAAAGTAAAAGGCATGGAGATTTGCGACAAAGGTGGATATAGCAATTTTCTCTTTAATAACCGTTTTGAGCTGAGTAGTGGTATGCAGCTATCCACATACAGGCCCTACAGATAAAGTGTGACATTCGTTCCGGTTCACTGATTTGTGCGAAGGTTATGGGCCTTTGACTTGGACATTTCTGTCATATAACTGTTTTACAGAGACTTTTTAATAAACACTTTCCAATATTGAGCTGATTTTTGGAACGTGAGTCTACCTAAAAGAGCTGCAGACAAGTGTGAAATTTGTTCCGGTTTATTGAATTTTGGCGAAGTTATGGGCCTTGGATTTGGCCAAGACTCAACAAGTTTATAGCATGCTCTTTGTTTTTGAGGCCATGTTCGTCCAACATGATATGGTTGTGCTAAAAACTTGTGCAAAAATAACAATTTCAGTTGCCAGTTATGTAGAAACAAGTGATTTATCAAATAGAAAACTTATTTATATGGTTCATTTATATTTCCACTTTTATATTTTACATGTAACACTTTGAGAGGTTCAAAAGATGGTAAGTCCATGATACTGTGAAATTCTTGATGCATGATATTATTTAACATAACAGCTTTATGTTTCAATGACAGTGTACACATATACCAGTCATAATAAAATGTCTGTTTTGTCCATTTATGTTAATATTTAATCGCGCTGTAAAGCCTTTAATAAATTAGTTCTTGGTGAGAATGAATTTTGAGAACACTTCAGATGGTATAATCAATTATTTCTTAGTTTTCTGATTGGTTGTCATTTCATTTATTAACGGTCATTATAAAAACAGTAAATAATTTTATTATAATAAGCTAAATGTCACGCTCATGTAAATTGTTTACTGCAATATATAAACATATTGTGTGTGACAAAAATCGTTGACAGTCTTGATCAATATTATATAGATAGTGTCTGGTTAGCAATTAAATCTGTGTCATGTTGTAAGATATATGATGTCTGTGTGGAAGGACTTGATCATTAAGGCACTTCATATTTTAAGTTCTTATCTTATACGAAATTTTGAGAAATTTAATTTAAAAAATAGCACCTAAACATATCAATCATTTATATTTTTTGCACTTGATGATATGAGTTGAATTAAAAAATAACTTTGTGCGCTTTGATTGTGAATATTTCACCTGTTTCATGTAATTTAAGATTTGTCTTAAATATTCTACATTTAATAACACATAATAAAACATTAACTTAAAATAATTGTATTGTTTATAAGTATATGATAGGTTTGTGACATATCTAAATGTTTGCGATAGTGTATAGGCTTTTTTGGGGTGAGCACATAAAGTTATAAATTTGCAAATTTTCTAATATGGAAGTTTATTTAACAACAGTGATGTATGTTTGTTTTATTTATCTCTTAGAAACAATATTAGTTCTTTGTCATAAAGAATCCTTGTTAAGGTCGGGTTTATATATTTATTTTCAAGAGAATATTATTTAAGGTCTGATTGCACACTCTCTTAAGCAAAACGTAATTATAGAAAGTAGGATTTCAAGCTCTTAAAGACAAATACTTTTTTATCATTCAAAATTTAAGATTGTCTTAGATATTTATAATTAAATCGTATACGAGTAATCAATTCTTGGGTTGAACCTGTCTAAGAAAGGTTATGAATTCACAAACTGGTTACAAATACCACCATAGAGAGGTGTTATAACATATATACAGAAGGTTATTTTGTATATCTTATGTTGTACTGGATTAATGGTCTACTACTATAGGTGCGATGTCGTACTGACTCACTTCGTCGTTTGTTTTCATTAGCATCGCGTACACACTGGCCTTTTTTTATTCTTTGTTTTTTTCCGGAGAGCTCGGAGCTATTTGCTACAGATTTTTTATTCCCAAATAAGACTTTGAATATTTTTTTCAGAATCTATAGTTCACATTTTAAAATGGTTGAAACACATTTTAGTACTGATTATTACCGATTAGCAAAATAACCTATTTTTAAAAATAAGAACAAATAAATCTACTCGTATAAATTAACGTAAAATAATGTTTACATTGGCAGACTTGCATTTGTTTTCAAGAAAACTATTGGACCACTATTTTTTTTTTCAATTCAGAGATTGTATGATTTTACAAAATCAAAACTTGGGACTTTTAAGTAGCAACTGATAAGTAAGCTAGTTAGTTTAAATCATCTTTAAAACACAAAATCTGTAGAAAATAATATCTGCAAAATCCAACATTAAGATTCTATTTCAAGGTCTGTTACTTTTGGTGCATCCTTTAGATCATTGGGTATTATCAAATAGCAGCTTAAAGGTTACTGGTAGGTTTGCTGAGCATCTCAAATGCAGAAGTAATGTTACATGTTATAACACAAATGCAAATATCAACAGCACACTGTATTGTAATTAATAAAGTAGTTTGTTGAGATGGGCTCATATTTATACTGTCAGCTAATATAACTTCATGAATACATGTAGATAAACTTTATTTATATGCCTATGAACCTATCTCATGTATATAAGCGCTCTATGCTAGACGGGTAGATCTAAAAGCTTATTAGTTTTGTACATGATCTTCTTTTCTTGTAGATGACATATGAATACCACTGTCATAAAGGTCAAATACTCGGAGTGAATATCAAAAAGAGGAGTCTTACATATAATGGAATAAATGTCGTGTTTATGTTTGTGCATCGACAAACTCACAACTAAGCAGTGCTTTTAATTGTTACAGGATGGCCACCATCACCAACCTGTTCACTGACAAGGAGACTAATAACTGGTTCAAGGCGTCTATAGCACTCATTGTGACAAAGCAGGGGCTCACTAACTTTTTGGACACACAATTACAGAATGTACACGCCATTGTTGGTAGAAGTTGTGGAAACTGTACAATTGAAAAACTCATACCTTGTCCCACAAACCCATATTGTAACAAGAGGAAACCAAATAAGTGTCCTTTTCACAAATCACAGATACCACAGCCGTGCCCAACATGTGATAACGTTAAAAAGAATATCATATCACAGCACAGATACCGTGGACCTTCCTTGAAGAACACTCGTTCGGAGAAGTGGGCACACGACTATTGGGAAATAGGTAAATGCTACCTCCCGCCGGATGGATATAGCAGCGTTACCTCGGTCCAGGAATCAGACTTCAATGGCGTGATAAGCATCATGCTGAATTGCCTACATTTCCAGACACGTCTCTCCTCATCTTGTTTATCACCTCCACCGCCTGATAAAAAATGTCCACTAGAAAAGGTAATATATTGTAAAATCAAGAGTGTTTTTGTATATTCAGAACTTTGTCTATTCTATCATTCATATCTGAGTGTATTTGCTAAAAGTTGAGTCATTTACAGTGTGTTTGTTTTCGTTCCAATTTGGGCACGGTAGGGAACCCATTCTTAATGGAAAAAAGTATATATTTTTCCCAAATGGAACCTAAAAATTCCCAATTGAAGGTTTCCAAACAAAATAATATATTTTTACCATTTAGTTCATCTCAAGTCTAGCTCTATAAGTTGAACTTAAGTTAAAATAATACTGAAACCCTTTGAAGTCTCAATTTTAGAGTATTTGTTAGCAAAAAGTCGAACACTAATTTGCCAACATTAGCGAAAACAAAGCGATTTTTCCCAATCCAAAGGGACCCGACCCCATTTCCAAAATGGTGAAAACACACACTCCATTTACAGTAGCTGTGGCATGTTTCATGTTATCCTTTTATATTATATGACTTTCTAAACACTACATTGGCATGTATTTTATTTATTAAATTGAATAGAGTATATCAGGGTTTTTTTTTTAGAAAAAGGGGAAGACGCTGGACGCTGGGTAAGAGGGGAAAAATTGAGCGCGAAAGAGACATATTTGGGGAAAAAATTAAAACTGTTCATTTCAATGTCTATAACTCACCTACAGACTTCAGGGTTTTTAGCTCACCTGAGCGATAGCTCGGGGTGAGCTATTGTGATCACTCACCGTCCGGCGTCCGTCCGTCCGTCTGTCTGTCTGTCTGTAAACAATTTGTAAACATCTTCTTCTACTAAACCATTGAGCCAATTTCAACTAAATTTCATGTGGAGCATCCCTAGGTCATGGGACAAAAGAATTGTTAAAAAAAAAATTGATCACATAACCAAGATGGCCGCCATGACCATATATGGTAAAAACCTTAAAAAATCTTCTTTTCAGAAACCGCTCATCAGATTTTCAAAAAATTTCACAGGGATGACCTTTGAAGGCTTCCCTGAAAAAGTTGTTCAAAGAAATTTGATTCGTCAAAAAACATGGCCGCAGGAGCTCATTGAACTTTGCATGTTTATTCATTTTTGCCTATTTTGTGAAAACTTTCAAAAATCTTCCACATTTTTTGTCCGATCCTTTCCAAATTTGCACAGTGTCTTAATATCAATGAGGACACGAACCCTACAAAAAATGAGCATTATTAGTCCATGAAGTACAGAATTACCTCCCCTTGAATTGAGAAAATGGTGTTTATGCAATAAAGTCCAAATTTTTCATCCAATTCTTTCCAAACTTGCACAGTGTCTTCATATCAATGAAAACTCGAGCCCTGTCGAAAATGAGCAACATCAGACCATTAAGTCCAGAATTATCTCCTTCAGATGGCAAATTTTAGAAATAATTATAGTGTACTCTTTTTTCCAATTAATAGTGCTATTAGAGTAAAGGATTTGCTGGCTACAGGCCAGGTTTCTCTGACACGATTCTCTTCTGATGGCTTTGCTGCAGACCACATAAACCCTTAACCCAGAACAGTTAATTCTTTCTGCAAACGTTTGTGACTGTGGAAATCATTGAAATAAAAGGAGAAATTGCTGAAATTAGCATTTTCTCCTTTCATCACAATGCTTCCTACCCTATTGAATCAGTTTCTTCTTATTGTAAATTAAATAGAGTTTTAGCAAAATTTTTCACCCCCTACTTTTGAGCTTAATATGGTTTTTCACCCCCGGTGTTAAAGTCAATTGGGTAATTTAGGCAGGGGTGGCGAAATCTCAAAAAACTATACTTGTCCACGGACAACAATTTAGGAAATTTAACTTGTCCGTTGCTGAACTACACTTGTCCGTTAAACTTAATGTTTATATAAATTATAAACGCATTTATTGTTATACCTACACATGTACAATTCTAATCAGATAAAAAAAAGTGGTCAGTTTCTTAGAAAACTGATGATGGCAACGGTGTAATCCTCGTGGAAATTGTGCATTTCATGCGTAATATTGTCAAAACATTTTTTCATCACGTTAAGCGTTTTAACAAAGACTCGTTGAATTAATTACACACAACTGTAAACGTTTTGTTTTATTCTCAAATGAGCATAAGTAAATGTGTAATCCGACAAACACTTCTGAATTTTAATGACAGCCATTTCCATATGCAACGTAACTATCCGGCTCTGCTCGAATTTGTATGAAATAACATGAGAAAAAAATGATGCTAGAATTAAGCCAACATTTGGTATGGGAAGGTATAAAAACCGGAAATGTCCGGAAAACCCGGAATTATATTAGGTAAAACCCGGAAAAGGTAAAAATGGTTATAAATGCATTATTATTCGTCCGATATGAAATATAAAAATACCGTTAGAAAGAAGAGCCTCCAAAGCTTCTAACGATGTAAACATATTGTATGGCAGGGTCGGGGTCGGTCTGTAAATCGCGGTCAAAGTCGGTCTACTTTTAGGGTTTTTTTCGCCCACAAAAAATGCCTAATGGAAAACCCGGAAAAGGTAAAAGTGGTTTAGAGGAAACAGTTTTATTAATTCGATATTAATTATAATGGTACCTTTGTAAAGAGGATCCTGATAAGTGCCTACGAATGATTTTGATTTATAGATTATATTGAGGGTAAATAGTATATATGATGGCTTTTGTTGTCGTGAGAGCAATAAGGAAAAGACAGCGGGTGGTTTGACTATTTTCCCTCATGATCTTATTTCTGGAGTTAACTTATTATTTTATTAAAAACATGCGACGTTGTTTTTTGTTTCATTTCATTGTGCCTTAGAAAGTTACAGTTATTTTGCTCTGGGTAGATGAGTAGATTGAGTAGATGAATAGTTTAATCAAATTAAGCGTATTCTCTTTTATTGTAGTTTGATTAAAATTGTCATGCAATTAGGTTAATTAGTGTTTTGCTTTTGAAGGTGTTTTTTTTTTGGCAAAGTGTAATGTTTCGGCGCCCTTAAACCGGGTCTAAACCTCAGGCTATGCGTTGCTTTGCATTGGCCATGTTAATGCGGTGACCCCAGTGTGTGTCGTGTTTTTTGTCTTGTGTCTAATTAAATTGCAATTGGCCACATGCCTAAAATGACCGGCCTTGTTTTGACGATACAATAAATTCCTGCAGATGCAACTTGATATTAATGTTATTTATAATTGATATTGGACTCGAATCGGTTAGTTCATCCATAATACACAATTATTAAACAGCGTACGTTCATCAGCATAATTCGCTAAACGTAATATGAAGCGATGTATCTTATTAGAATTTTCAAAACCCTATTGTGTGTGTTTCCATAATAATCGTACATTATGATAGTATGACGATATTTTGTACAATCCTGACAGACGCGTTAACTAATTATATTTGTGTAAATTACTTGTATTGCCCTCTTTTCGTTATTATTGATGAAAACACGGAGCTTCATATCACGTTCGGTTATCTCTAGCGCCACCTCTGTTAGGAGTTATTTATTCATTGAGTCAACTATACTTCCAAGATGGTACTTGTAACCGATAGTAAAAATTAAGATAAGTAAGTTTATATGTCTTCGACGATATCACAAGTCCCTTAAATGTAACATGTGGAAAACAGCAATTAAGATTAAAGAAACCTCAGCTAATGTTATTTACGTCATGCACAACACGTGTAAAACATTGCCCAATTACCGGGGTCTTTGTGCCGATGTCGTTTGAACCGATAACGAACACAACAATCTGTAATGATGGTTTAATGCACAATGAACAGGATTTGATGTGAATAAAAGATAATATATCCCTTTTTCGTATATACAAGAGAAATTGAGAAAAAATAAGTTTCAGTCTCGTGAAAATGTGACATTTTATGTCGTGGGGACAAAGCAGGGTGAAGATCCTTATCGCGCATGCATACCACCGCTTTAGTTCTACATGAAATTGGTGGGGTTATCACAGGGGAGGGGCGGAGGCGGGCATAAATGTTGACCAAAGCGTGACCAAACGATCGTTATTTGTGCATTCATAACGTTGAATATAAGTGACACGAGTGTGGTGCTTTATGAAAATTTCGGTTTTTGGGACTCAAAAAATGTATTTGAAAATCTTAAGTATTATCAAAGTACGGAATCCGGATAGTGCCATTAATAATCTCGTCCTCCTTTCATTACGGGCGATAGAACAATATCAAGAAACATGATGGTTATAAAGACGTTTCTATGGTGTTTATTTTTTTTTTCAATAACAAATATGTGTCACTATGAGTTGTGTATTGGCTGCAGCGAATCTACCGTGTATCTCATTTCTGGAGAAGATCCTATCAGCAGCTAGGCCAGTGTTGACCAATTCACAATGAATTAACTAATAAGGATCTTGTGTATTCATTTTTGATACAGTGTATTCATGGCTCAAATCTCATTATTGCTGGTATGACACACCGTACTTTGTACGACTAAACAATGCAAATGGAAATAAATCCAGAAACAGAAATTTAAGTGAAATGGCGAGTTGATACGGATTAAACTGTATATAGTTCAATATAAGTATTTACAAATATACACAATCGATCTTTAAAAAAATAACTTTTTTTTTTAAATTCCGTAGTATTGTTCTGATATTCTAGATGTGTTTAGAAGATCATCATATTTGCCAAACATTTACAGGGATATTTTTATGTGTAATAGAATAACATTATCACTTACAAGCGGGTTTTTAATTTGCCTCGATCAAAATTACATTCTCAACCTTATTCAACATATGAATTATTGTGTTCTTTATTAATTGGGAAACATACATGCATTCCTAAATGAAAACTTTATTTTTAACCCATTCATGCCTAGCGTCCTGAAAAAAGGACATTGCAAACAGTGTAAACCCAGATGAGACGCCGCATCATGCGGCGTCTCATCTGGGTCTACGCTGTTTGCTTAAAGGAATTTCTGTAAGAATAGTTCTAAATATAGAAATAAATATACAAGACATCCCTAATTTTGAAAATAAATTGATCCAATTTAGAAGGATGGGAGAGTCCACTAGACATTAATGGGTTAATTAATATACATTCTGTTTTTAACGGTAATAGCCGTTTTACTGAGACAGTGAATTGTTAGCATGAATTAGCTTTACACATAAGTATATAGCCTCTGTATGGGGGAATTAGGTAGAGTCCGACAGATTCCTGTACAATTGAGGTTAATAGAGGCAAATATTACAAGGGCCAGAACTTCCTAAATAATAGACAATATATAACTTCCGGCATTAACGTACAACTGCATGTCGGCCTGAAGAATGTCCATGAGTATAAATGAAAATCCATTGAAATTATAAGAGGAGATGCGTTCACAAGAAATTATTCTATACTTAGTATATTGAAAAAATAATCTAAGGGTCATTATTTCAGTTTAACGGTAAGCGATATTTAAATTTCCGAATAAAAGACGGGAGAGCTTATGTCCGCCCCTATGAAATTGACGGGAGGGTTTTTATCCGGATGCCTTATATCCCTATTATATGCATGTAAAGTGATAATGTGGAAAGAAAAGCGTGTTGCACGAAAATTGACTTTAAATACTCCAAACTAAATTTTAGGGTCGGCAAGAAAAAAAACGTACGGTCGGGTTACCGGAAACAATTTTACGCTTTAAAACTGTACCTTTAAAACTGAAAATGTCATAATTTGGTAGGGAAATCAAACAACTTATACCAACTTACAGCGCACATCTGATATTGAAAACATACTTTTGCATATTTTAGGAACGTCATAAATTTTCCTTCACAACGATATTATTTAAATTCAAGTCGGTAGAAAATATTGCTTTTATAATTACTTTTATCTTTTCCGAATTTTACGCAAAACATAATTAGGCATTAGAAATCATAAAACTTTACCAACTTTGGACGCTAACAAGAGTGCTAATTTGATATTGTAAAACATTATTGTTGCATGTTATACAAACCTTAGATGGCCTCTACTAGAATACCATTATAATTAATATTGAAAAAATAATATAGCTTTTATAATCACTTAAACATAGGTTTTCCTTAAAGGTCGGTATCTCTGTTTTTTGTATTATATATTGTGAAATGCTCATTTTTCAGCCGATTCGTTTGATATAATTATCATGACGCTATGTTAAAAAATTAAAATTTTATTAAGAAAACATGTACATTACATGCGCAATTTTCTGGATCGACGGACTTTTTGACGTTACGTCATAGCATATTTTGATAATAACATGAATATAATATTGACAGATTATTTAAATGTTATTAACCTATACAATTACAACTATTAATGTAACACTTGATCAATATCAAATTTCGTATTTGTCATGGTTTGTTTTTGAATACACATTTAAAAACAACAAATAAAATGAGGTGTAAATAAAATAAGTTTAACACAAGACAAACACATACCATATCTCCAGGTTAATTTCAAAACTGTGTTGACTGCCATTACTACGAAAGTACAAGTATTTAAATGAAATAACGAAATAAATCCTGAACTTCTTCCATTTAGCTTTTGTTTTGACATTTTTATTATCTTATATTTATTCAAACCAAGTTATACATGAACAGCACATTCGTCTTTAAATACTACTTGTATGTATACGCTGCCTTGTATCTTTTTGAGCGACAGTATTTAAAAGTATTTTATTAAAATAATAGACTTGCAAACCCAGCATAGTTGTTGATAACCTGTCATCAGGCTAACAGAGTTCACATTTTGCAAATGCATTTTGTGTTTTGACCTTTTTGGTTAGTCATCCTGGTTATTCACAATATCATGAGGCGTGCATGACACAAAGGTTGCATTATATCTAACCATTCAGAACAGTAGTATTATGTTATAACGTATTGGGTTGTTGGTTACATGGTTAACACGTACTACAGTATTTTTAAATGGTATCAACGCCATAGATAAGAAATGAAGCATTAGGAAGACTAGCAAGCACTGATTAACAAAGTATAAAAATGAAGTGTCTTGAAACATTACACGTGTTTATATTTGCGTACACAACCGGATTTATAAGCGGGATATTGTGAGTAAAACGCCGAAATATATTGCTGACATAATTATTTTGTTTACCAAATATCTCCGCTCAATATTTACGCCATTGCTTTCGGATTGGCCAAACGCGTCCAATTGTGTCGTATCATATGATCAATTGTTCAAGTTATCTTCTTTGTGAGGGAAAATTATTTTTTTTTCCTGCTTACGTGTTATTTGGTGTTTTATCTCAACATAATCTTCCGGTCTTTACATCCATGTCAGTTGTATTTGAATGAATTTTCTTCCTGTCCAATTGTGTCGTATCATATGATCAATTGTTCAAGTTTTCATCTTTGTCAGGGAAAACTATTTTTTCCTGTTTACGTGTTATTTGGTGTTTTATCTTAACATAATATTCCGGTCTTTACATCCATGTCAATTGAATTTGAATGAATTTTCTTCCTGTCTTTTTTAGTTTCGGGTTTGAATTATAAAATTGGAAAACCAATAAAGCACATGCGAGTAAGTTGTACTTTGGGCAGTAGTGTGATTTTGCTTTAAATGTATAATATTGCTTCATTAGCTCACCTGAAAATACGTCATGATGTTATAAGTCAGTCGTAATTGTATGTAGTGAGTTCTACCATTCAACTCGGTTAAAACTACAGCGGTGTTTTAAAACAGTATTTCAATATATAATTTTCATTTTTGCAGATGAAATAAGCCAGGAAATGTAATGTTCAAATTATACATTATATATATATATGTTTTATACATAATGACTATTTTACCGTCTTTGTTCAACTTTAATATAAATTGTAGTTGATTCAAACGGAACACTTCACCCAATCAACGGAACTGTACGTAATCCAACTCGGCTTTCGGCTTTTCACGTCACAACGTCCCGACGTTTGTGAGTCTAGAAATTTAGTAAGGTAGGAGCGATGTGACACACTCTGGGTTTTCCGGACATTTCTGGGTTTTATACCTTCCCTTTGGTATTAATAATGCATTTTAAAATTTAAGACGAACGTTCAACATTTAGGTACGGAATAAACGAGCAAACCAGTCTGTACACTGCCTATTAAACAGACGGGCCAAATGTTGAAAATGCGGCATGCTAGCCTCCCGGTCTCTTATCATGCTTATAGAATAAGCGAGACCACTGTGCAGGAGAGTGCCCATATTTTAGCTTGATTGCTCCGCAAATAGCACTGACAATGTTATCGGGTGTCAACATCCGGTTTTGTAAAACTTAATAACGGCTTTAATACAATCTATTTTTTGTATTTCTCAACCCGACTGGTTGTCCACGGACAACTTAATTGAAAAAAATCAGTTGCCCGGACAAGCAAATGTACGACTGGGGCAACTCGGACATTTGATTTCGCCACCCCTGTTAGGGAATGACATGTATAATATAATAAAAATCTACAAAGGTTACTTTATTATTTATACAAATGGAATTCAAAAAGGTACCTGTACATAACAACAAACAATTACTGAATTTCTTATCAAAGTTCATTCATTTTTGCGTTTAATAAGACCGAGTTTGTGAAAATCGCTGCACAATTGATGAAGTTATGGCTGTTCAAAGCGATGCACCCCGTTATGGGGTCGTTTTGAGTTGAATACCTTGACAATGAAAGTAGATATCGGACGGGTCTAAGTATAATTACAATAATACCCAAAAGATTGATAATCGCTGGAAAGACTGCCTTCTTTTCTTCATAGGACGGCATATAAACTATCCGATACATTTTTGTACCGAAAATAAGCAGTCTAAAAAATATGCCCAGTGGTCTTAAGAATTGCATTTCGTGACGCAAGGTTTTTTACGGGAATAACATTATTAAATTTGTATTTGCGTTTTTGTACACTTTATTCTGAATTTAATAACGTTTTTATTAACCAGGTTTTCCAAAGGAAAAACTGGTTATTAGATTGGCGAATGTCGGCGGGCCGGTGGAACAAGCTTGCCCGCGCCATAACTTTGTCGTTCATTGTGAGGTTTGAAATCATTTGGCACATTTGTTCACCATCATTAGATGGTGTGTTGCGCGAAACAATTACGTTGATATCTCCAAGGTCAAGGTCACACTGAGTTCGAAGGTAAAAAATGGCCATAAATGAGCTTGTCCGGGCCATAACTATGTCATTCATTGTGAGATTTTAAAATCATTTGGCACACTTGTTCACCATCATTGGATGGTGTGTCACATGAAAGAATTATGTCAATATCTCCAAGGTCAAGGTCGCACGACTTAAAATAGGTTTATTTTGAAACAAAGGGGGTTTATTATAAACAATCCGTTCAGTTTTAGTTGTCTCCCTTTATCAGACTTTTTTTTCCAATTGAAAACCTGGTTTTGTGACAATTGTGTCCCTTGTTGGCTATTTTAATTGCGTATTAACGCAAATATGCTTGTTAATTATAGCCCTGCCTGCATGATTTGTACATCTACACTGTTTCCTGATAATAAAATGTCACACAAAGCTAAGTCATACCGAAAAAATAGCTTATGAAAAAAAAACATTTCATCCTGCAAAATAAATAGATTTTCTTTTTGAATAAACTGCATTAGATAGAATTAATAAAAAGCAAACAAACAGTCACACACAGGCATCGGTGACCACATCATCAAATGACAGTGGTTTGAGCCCAGTTACTTTTTAGCTCACCTGTCACAAAGTGACATAGTGAGCTTATGTGACAGTGTGATGTCGGGCGTCCGTTGTCAGGGCTCGAATTTAACTTTTTTTTCTACTTGCAAAAAATTGCGAGCAGCTTTAATACCAACTCGCAAAATCAAAAACATTCCCGCAAATTTTGATGAAAACATACAAAAACCTTGGACATTAGTTTAGTACTATTTAAACGAAATAAAAGTACTTAACATGTATACACATTTTATTTCTGCAACCATACAAAGATATCAGTTCCTTGGACCATAAGGACCCACATCAGGTTGATTGACCATCTTCATCTACAACAAGTTTTAGTCTTATTTTATGGTATTTTTCCCATTAATTCACTGTTTTCGTAGAAGGATTTAAAATCCGTTTTTTCTAACTAAACGGTTAACTTTGCTTAATCTTTTGCATTATGTATATTTTGCCATATTTCCGTCTGTGGTTATAAAGTGAATAGTCGACTGTTTCAATTCCTTTGTACCAATACCATCCGCGTATCTGTATATACCAGTCTACATACAAGGTGGGCGCTTACGCATAAGGGTACTTGGGCGTTCTATAAATTGACATAAGATTTAGCGATCATGACGTCGAGCAGCATTATACCTACTCATTTCTCTTCACTATTTATTTACTCGCAAAAAAATACTAGTGGCTTAAAACTTAACTCGCAATCGGTATTTTTTACTCGCATTTTGCGAGTGTGCGAGTGTTAATTTCGAGCCCTGGTTGTGCGTGCGTGTGTGTGTCCGTCAACATTTTGTTTGTGTAGACAGTAGAGGTCACAGTTTTCATCCAATCTTTATGAAATTTGGTTAGAATGTTTATCTTGATGAAATCTGGGTTGGGATTGTATTTGGGTCATCTGGGGTCAAAATCTAGATCACTAGGTCAAATAATAGAAAAACCTTGTGTAGACAATAGAGGTCACAGTTTTCATCCAATCTTTTTGAAATTTGGTCAGAATGTTTATCTTGATGAAATCTGGGTTGGGATTGTATTTAGGTCATCTGGGGTCAAAATCTAGGTCACTAGGTCAAATAATAGAAAAACACTGTGTAAACAATAGAGAACACAGTTTTCATCAGATGTTTATGAAATTTGGTCAGAATGTTTATCTTAATAATATCTGATTTTGGATCGTATATGGGTCATCTGGGGTCAAAAATTAGGTCATCGGGCCATTTCTAGTAAAACCTTGTGTAGATGAAAGAGGTCTCAGTTTTCATCATGTCTTAATGAAATTTTGTCAGAATGTATTAATTAATGAAATCTGGCTTGGGATATGGGTCTGATAGAATTTAAGTTGATGTAGCAAGGTTAGTCAGGTGAGCGATTCAGGGCCTTCATGGCCCTCTTGTTTTAGAAAAAGAGGAGTGTCTCTGACCTTTTTGTTCTTAAACACATGAACAAGTATGATATTAAAGTCAAAGTCCTAAATAAAGTTGATGGGGTATATCTAATAATGGGAAATGTTTTCAACTGGGGCCGGGGAACGATGTCAATATTGTGATTTCATTTTCATGATGAATGGGTTGACGATCTAGATCTGCTACAGTATTGGAAGGGAAAGGTGCGGCAGCTGCCGATTGTCTACTTTCACCTTCACAATAATCCGACAGTATTAATCGATGTTGATAACATGTACCTCCGAATCCCGCTGGGTTTCAACGGTTTTTGATGATTCATTCTTAAAAAATGTGTCAACGCAATTAATATTTTCCGAGTCCGAACGTTTTATTTTGTTTGTGTATGAATGCCAAT
Source organism: Dreissena polymorpha (assembly GCF_020536995.1). Taxonomy (NCBI): domain Eukaryota; kingdom Metazoa; phylum Mollusca; class Bivalvia; order Myida; family Dreissenidae; genus Dreissena; species Dreissena polymorpha. The sequence goes on along the minus strand of NC_068361.1, from coordinate 90,738,665 downwards.
TGTGAGACTTTTTTCTGTTTTAACGTTTATATATTGGCTTTCACATAACCCGGATGAAAATTCGACTGGTTTCCGGTAATTAATTGACGAAACATCCTTCTCGCGCAAGACCAAAATCCAGTAAAGTAGTCACATGATTAATACGATTAGTTGCCCGGTTTCCATGACGTAATTTAAGAGCTATATATAGAATCACTGGGATTCCCAGATTTGAGTGTTCGTCGGGAGAGAGAGAGAGAGAGAGAGAGAGAGAGAGAGAGAGCGAGAGAGAGAGAGAGGGAGGGAGGGAGGGAGGGAGGGAGGGAGAGAGAGAGAGAGAGAGAGAGAGATCGTTGTACATGATACAAATTGGATAAGTGTCGACTTCCCAAAAGAAAAAAAAACATTTCTTTGAGGGTAAAATATTATATTATGGTGAAAAATTATATTTTTGGAGGGGATATGGTATTTTTAGGGGAAAAATTCTGGTAGGGGAAGACGCCGAATATCGGCGTCACTTTCTTAGTAAAAAAAAACCCTGTATATACACGTCATTTTTTCTGCAATATAAATAATATTTTTATGAATCAAAAACTATAATAAACTTTCAGAAGAATGTTTTTAAATAATAAAAAAAAGTTATTGTCAATGGCAATACTTTTTCTGATGCACCCCAGAAAACTCTGTAATGTACATGACGCTTATTATGTTTGGAAGTCCCAATTAGTTTGCACATTTTCTTCAAACGACATGTAATTGCACTTTGGATTTTACAACAAATACGCGTAATCAAGTCGGTATTGGCGTTCATTTGCCCCTTAATAGTTCACTTATGTCAACTTCATGCATTTTTGATGAATGTCACATTAAATAAATTAATTATGCGCCCCTTCGAAGAAGATGGGGTATATTGTTTTCCTGGATTTCAGTCATTTGGTATTTCTGTAGACCGGTTCGTTTTAGATCAATAACTTGTGAACGGATTGACCAATTGGCTTGATACTTCCCATGTGCAATGGCTTTTGCCAGTAGATGACCCCTATTGAAATTGGGGTCTCTAGGTCAAAGGTCAAGGTCACTCATATTAACTGAGTGAAAATTGTTTCCGATCAATAACTTGTGAAAAAGGGACCAATTGGCTTGATACTTCTCATGTGCATTGGCATTGGACAGTAGATGGGCCCTATTAAAATTGGGGTCACTAGGTCGAAGGTCAAGGTCACTGCCACACTAATTGTGAACTTGTTTCCGATCAATATCTCGTCACCTGATTCACCGATTGGCTTGATACTTCCCATGTGCATTGACCTTGGTCAGAAGATAACCCCTGTTGAAATTGGAGTTACTAGGTTAAAGGTCAAGGTCACTGTCACAATAAGTGAGCAGATCGTTTCCGATCAATAACTCGTTGATGAATTGACCCACTGGCTTGATACTGTAACTTCACATGTGCATTCAAAATAATTTCACTGAGTATTGTTAATTGTTCAGCTGAATGTATCAAGCTCTATAAAGAGGACAGAGAAATTAAATATATTGCGACAACTTAATTTCATATCAGTTTTAATGTTGAAAAATGAGATTCGTATCACAATAAACGGTTGATACGTAAAACAATATAAACAAGGGGAAGTGTTTTAAACTGTATACTAAACAAAACAGATGCTAACCACTAACTGTCGACTAAGATTATCTCAATGTTAGTCTTTTCAACGAGTATCTACTAAATCAGCGACATCCATTTTCCGGAAAGAGAAACGATTTTTGCTGACTTTCTCAAACAACAATGAAAAATTGATTGTTTTCGATCATCTTGACATCAATAGTTATAAAACTATAATATTCTCAACCCATTTACTACGATGATGATATAACAGAAGTGCATAATTCTGTGTGAACTAAAAACTTATTAAAGTGGCAAAGTCACACTAATATGATATTTAAGATTAACTCTCATGGTCAGTTTTGTTGCAAACAATCCTTTGTCAAGGGCATTTGTCTCCGACCGCGGAGCTCTTGTTTAATTCAACATTCCGCGGTCATATTAATATGTTGGTTTAAGATTGAGATAATTAAATGATGACATTGAAATCGTTTAATATTCCATAGTGTATGATCATACCGCTTGATTACGGAATTCCATAAAAGACAACCTACTGTCTATCGCCAACTGCCAGCTGCTTACTGTCAACTGTCTACTGCTGATTGCCGACTGCTTACTGCAAACTGTCTATTGTCAATTATACAACTGTAATTATATTGTCTTCTGTCTACAGCCAACTGTCTATTGTCTATTGTCAATTACTTACTGTCAACTGTCTACTGCTGACTGCCAACTGCTGTCAACTGCTGACTGCCAACTGTCTACTGCCTACTGCCAACTGTCTACTGCTTACTGGAAATTTTGAACAATACAATTGATTAATAACAATTGAGCATATTATAAAAAACCTGTTAAAAAAATCACCGTTGAGGAGATAAAGACTGTTCTGGCTAGAAAGCATGGTATATCGTACAGGTTCAGTACAAGTATATGGTTATTGGCATAGATCTATTCAAAGGCATGACAGACAGTGGGGTTCTATATGTAAGTAATGCTTTTCACATAAAATGTCTCCTGTTTTCTTTTTTTTCGAGTAATTCAACTGACGGACAAAACGGACAACCCCCCTTAAAGGGGCCTTTCCACAGATTTTGGCATATTTTGAAGTTTGTCATTGAATGCTCTGTATTGATAAATGTAAACATTGGATCTTAAAAGCTCCAGTAAAAAATCAAGAATAAAATTAAAAAAAGGAAAAAAAAGGAGCCGGTACCAGGACTCGAACCAGTGAACCCCGGAGTCCTGGAATTAGTCTGAAGTAAAAACGCATAAGCACTCTCCGCTATTCCGCCGGATATGCGCAGATTAAGTATTTTATACACTTATATTGGCAATCTTCGTAGTTTCGTAAATTTAAACGACAGCAACAGAACTCTCCAAATTATTCAATCGTTTCGTGTTGCAACGCTTTATAATTTTTAGGTTTTCAAATCATCAAAAGATACATATAATGGATATTTTGGACTCTGGTAAATGTTCAGTAATACTGTTTCCTCACAAATATCATAACTAAAACGAAAATTTGCGAATCTGAAACAACTTTTTTCAATTTTGTCAATTTACCAAACCGTGAAAAGATCCCTTTAAGTGGCCTGCAGACGGGTAAACACAGACAAACACGTACCAACAAGCATAGAAAACATCACACAAAAACATAGAAGCCATATTAAATTGGACTTAAGACAAACATTTAATAGAAATAGGGACATGGCATCCCGCTTTGCCATATACTTGTACTGTTCCTGTACGATATACCATGCTTACCAGCCAGAGCCGTCTTTATCTAATCAACGGTGTAATTGTATGTTGGAAGTTGACTGTGAGCAGTTGGCAGTAGACAGTAAACAGTAGACAGTTGGCAGTAGACAGTAGACTATATAACTATAGTTGCATAATTGACAGTAGACAGTTGGCAGTAAGCAGTTGGCAGTCAGCAGTAGACAGTTGACAGTAAGCATTGGACAGTCGATGTTAGACAGTAGGCTGTCGTTTATGGAATTCTGTACTTGATCATTAATACTAATGTGTTGTTCTTAGGTCCGTCAGATCGGCCGAGATTTACGTCACACAGCCAACGGCAAGGTTACAGATGCTGACCTGCAAGACTATTTTCAGACCTTATCTACGCTACTTGCTGATCCAAACAACTTACGACATGATCCATCAGCCACAATAGCATGCACGAGACTAAGTGATGTAAGGAATATGTTAAGTTTACATGTTAAATTTTATCAATTCAAGACATTTTGACTTTGATACATCTTTCAAGACTTTCAAAGCATAGTACATATAATTGGACACTATAATAAATGATTATGAACAGAATAACACTCATGCAATAAACATGTTTTATACGATTCGGATGTTTCCCCACACAGTAGGAGGCAGTATGAATTGCAATCATCCTTCCGTACAGACGTTGTGACACGATTAAGACCGTTCCGAAGAAGCTCTTCTTTTACCTGATGATTTCGCATACATATTCACAGCTTAAGGATCTTAATGTAGAGATGATCGTAGAAGAAAGAATTTTGGCTGCGACATTGTTTGGCTGAAGTATGGACTCTTGTCTGTGTTTCTACTACATGCTATGGCAACTCCAAAATGTTTATACGCTGGTTCTCTTTAAGTACTTGGTCGATTTGGCTCAACCTATTTTTAGCTGAATTACTTAATGTGTCAGTAATCTAAACGGACCGCACTGTAGCCACTACATATTTTGTAATAAGGATTAAATTGATAAATGCAAATTGCACGAAGCCCAATCAAGTGTTCAAAAACAAAATGTTAATTATATGTCAAACATGGTGCATAAATGTTCGTGGTTAAGACACAGAACTTACAAACCAACTAATTTTATCATTATTTTGATCTACATGTAAATTTTCTTCGACGCTTACATATAAGCAGTAAGGAATGATATAATGAATGGCATACAAGGAAATGATAGTCAAATCTCAATAAACCAGATAATAGACATTACACACGTGACAAAATAAGATTTTTGACATAGTTTTATTTGTTGTTAAAATATGTAAAAATGTAGTCAAGGGATTGTTTCCGTAATGTTGAATAAGGCACAATGTCAACATGTTGTAAAAGGTTTGTTTCCTTAATTTTGATAAAGGCGCAATGCGGAAATGTAAATAAATGAGTATGATTTGATAATTCGCTATTTTATAGTTTTATTTCATAGTATCACTAAGCGTAATTACTGTAATATCAAAGTATGTCGTGTATATATATATGGTCACAATTAACAAGATGGTATGACGTTCAAGCTAATCTGCGCATTTGATAAATTCGAAGAACATTAGCAAGAAAGTAAAAGAAAGTTAAAATAAAATTGGGTTTATTTCATGTTAGTTCGCATTATCATTTACTTTGTAATCATGTTAAAACTTAATTTTTATGCCCCCCTTTGAAGAAGAGGGGGTATATTGATTTGCTCATGTCGGTCTGTCTGTCGGTCGGTCGGTTGGTAGGTCGGTCGGTCCGTCCACCAGGTGGTTGTCAGACGATTACTCAAGAACGCTTGGGCCTAGGATCATGAAACTTCATAGGTACATTGATCATGACTTGCAGATGACCCCTATTGATTTTGAGGTCACTAGGTCAAAGGTCAAGGTCACGGTGACCCGAAATAGTAAAATGGTTTCCGGATGATAACTCAAGAACGCATACGCCTAGGATCATGAAACTTCATGGGTAGATTGATCATGACTCGCAGGTGACCCTTATCAATTTTGAGGTCACTAGGTCAAAGGTCAAGGTCACGGTGACCCGAAATAGTAAAATGGTTTCCGGATGATAACTCAAGAACGCATACGCCTAGGATCATGAAACTTCATGGGTAGATTGATCATGACTCGCAGATGACCCCTATCAATTTTGAGGTCACTAGGTCAAAGGTCAAGGTCACGGTGACCCGAAATAGTAAAATGATTTTCGGATGATAATTCAAGAACGCATATGCCTAGGATCATGAAACTTTATAGGTAGATTGATCATGACTTGCAGATGACCTCTATTGATTTTCAGGTCACTAGGTCAAAGGTCAAGGTCACAGTGACAAAAGTCGTATTCACACAATGGCTGCCAGTACAACGGACAGCCCATATGGGGGGCATGCATGTTTTACAAACAGCCCTTGTTACATAGTTGTAAACCCTTAGAAAAATAATTTTAATTAAACACATCTCTTACTAGATTTAAGATATAAAGGCTTAATTTCCAACCATTTGTTACTGATGAGGAGCAAACAGCATAAACCTGAACAGACTGCGAATTAATCGCAGAATGTTCTGGTTTTAAGCTTGTTACACATAGCTTTTTTGTCCCTTACCATTTTCACCAGACAGGACTTATGGTCTATCAATCAGTCCGTCACACTTTTCTGGATCCTGCGATAACTTTAAATGTTCTTCATATTTTTTCATGAAACTTGAATCATGGATAGATGGCAATATGGACATTATGCACGTCATTTCATTTTGTTCCTGCGTCAAAAATTCTGGTTGCTGTGCCAACAAATAGACTATAAATACTGCTGAAAATGGTGGTTTTCTGGAGCCTGCGATAACTTCAAAAGTTCTTAATATGTTTTCATGAAACTTGCAACATGGATAGATGGCAATATGGAGATAATGCACGTCATTTCATTTTGTTCCTACGTCAAAAATTGTGGTTGCTATGGCAACCAAAAAATATATATATTTCTGAAAATGGTGGAATTTCTGACAATGGTGGAGCTGGTAGGGGACCATATTGCTTGACAATACCCTTGTTCACTTTGCCTCTGAGTGGGAAAGGGCTATTATGGCTAAACCAAGTTTTAAACTCAATCATATGATGTCATTAAGTATATCACTTGGTCAAAATTGAAAGGTTATAGTGAATTCGTTTTTTTCTGCAGCCATTTAGAAAAGGCTTACTATAAAAAGATACACAAGATACATTTACATTATTGGTTAGTATGTTTCAACAAATATTGATAGCAATTTAACAAAATGTATTTTAATGCATCATTTAAAATAGAGAGATGATAAATGTCATGTTTACAACAGCAATTTAATTATTTGAAATGAATATATTGTTTCAGTTTTTACTTATAATAATTCATAACATCAACCACCGTATAACAATTGTATAGTTTGATATGTTTACATGCTTATTATTGCTCATTTTCAAATATTGTTTTCATTCACTTTTAGAGCAATTTAATAATGATATCAGGAATCATCATATATTTTATAAACTATGGTGACGAATTTTACGCAACTAGTTATATTTAGTTTTAGCTTTTACGAAAAGGTAAAGGAAAACGTTCAGTATTTGAAAACGATCGTAGTACATCTTTAAGGGACAAAGTGAAGAATCTTAGACACTATTTATAAAAAAACATGATTGAGCATTATTTCTGTAATATCATATCGTGTCGTCATTATGACTTCACATTACATGAAATGTCATGATGCTTAAGCAAATTGCACGCTTTTAACAAATATGTTATGCAAAAGAATGAAAGATAAAGTACCTTTGTTTATTTCAGAGTAATATCGCATTATAATTTCATAGTCGTCATACACAACAGATCCACCCCCTGTACAAATATGTTCTTTATAACCAGTATGGAATGATAAAATGATCATACTTCATATAAAAAATATCCATAATTGAGTTAACTGTGCACTACGATTGAGAATATAATGTATTTTTTGTGTGCAACATATAACAAAACAACATGTCGGATTTGCTTGTAGTTGCAGAATGAACGCATGTCCCTAAAAGAAGTGTGCGAGCTGTTGAAAGAGGTGTTGAAAGAGGCTGATCAGTTGAAAGAGCGGTGTGAAGAGCTAATGGAAGAGGCCGATAAAAGACTTAAATATGCAAAAGAGACCGACAAACATTTTTCAAAGGAGGCTGAAAGAACCCTAGCAGAAGCTTTGCAAAAAATAGAATCTGCTATACAGGCTGGTGAGCAACGAATTGACAGCAAGACGCAGCTTGGGGAACAACGAATTGACAGCACGACACAGCTTGGGGCACAACGAATTGAAAGCACGACGCAGGCTGGGGAACAACGAATTAAAAGCACGACGCAGGATGGGGAACAACGAATTGAAAGCACGACGCAGGCTGGGAAACAGCGAATTGAAAGCACGACGAAGGCTGGGGAACAACGGCTTGAAAGCACGACACATGCTGGGGAAAAACGAATTGAAACAAAGGGACACGATGTGGAACAACACATCGAACGCCATGTGCAGGATGTTATTGTGAGCTTGCAGCAGGCAGCGAACAAAACTGAAGCAGAAGACTATGAACGAGGCGTAGAAGGTTTGTAAATTGTTTTCTTTTTAATACAGGTTAGTCTCAATATTCTAAATGCATGAACGCATTATCATAAAAATAAATGGAACAAACCGATGGGCTAAAATTTGGAAAATTAATCCATAGTTCATTTGTTGATTGGTATGTTTTGTTATAGACTTAAGCCCTAATACGTTTTTTTAGCTACACGTCTGCCTAATTCATCCGTGTGGCGTTCTGATTAAGGCTTGTTATTTGGCTTTTTAACATCAATATAATTATATATGTAACTACTTCACTTGAAACTTAACATATGTCTTATGTAAGGTAACTGAAAAGGGCTCATCAATCTATTCTGCTATTGATCAGAATTGTAATCATTTTCTTCAACGAAGATAATGTACAGTACTTCGTGTAAAGCCTTCATATCGATGTGGGTATGTATGTGTACTGATAATGTGTACTGATAATGAAAATAATGGATTGCAACTTCAAACTTATTAGGTGTCTTTGCTTAAGATCATGGACCAAGGACCATATTGTACAATGATTTCCATGAACATGTTTCAGTAACATTAAGAATGTAAAGTTTACAAGTAATGTATCAATTTATATAATTTTTATTTATTAATTTCAATACATATAAATTTGAAATATTAACATATGCAGTTTTTTTCATATAACAAATTGAACATTATATTACTTTGCACACAAAAAGTGTAGTTAGTAGAATAAGTTAGCAGCATAATAGTCGATCGCGTTATTTTAGGACATTTGTTAATTATTCTTTTCACTGATACAGATAAACCGTATTTCTCACCAGTATAACCGCGTTGGCTACATGTACATGTATATACCTTGGTTAAGTTTTGCTTGAAACAACTGCAAATCTGCTAAAAATACATCTATTCAATTGAAAGTTTTAACTCTTACTATTAGTCATTATATAAGGTCCTGCCAATTATGCAGAATTCTGCCCCATTTAGGTACTAAGAAAAGCCAGATTAACGTCGCACAATGAAAATGCAGTTATGATTTATACACAAATGTACATTTAACTACTTCTCATATGCACATGTGCAGTTAAAATGTAAAATCACATGTAGCATAGACCAAGGCCCATAACTGACTTAGAAATTTACAATGTAGCTCATGTAATTATATGCCGCTTCTGACACTTAAAATGTTAAAAGTAGTTTTTAGGCAGGAAATTTATTGAGGAAATTTCAAAAAGCTAAAATGTTCTGACACAAGTTAGATTTAGTTTTGCTTGATGCTTTCATTCTGTATTTTAAAACTATATATAAATAAAACTCAACACTTCTGTACAGTCTTTATTTAAGGACTTTAAGAAGTCCCATATATTGGATTTGCATTATATACTGATATCTTTCGTGTGATTTTTCATAAGAATGACAGGTTAAGGTATGCGTGTAACACCATTATATCTGTGTAACTATTTCATGTACTGAATGTACTCTAATGCTGCTTATTACCAAGTAGTCCACAGACTCGGACTCATAACTCGTATCTGCAATCAAGCAAGATATTCTAATATGTAAAAATTGTATGCTCTAATAAGGGTAGATGTGTAATAAACTTAAGGCATAACTTTAAAACGTTCCATGTTGCTCTGTAACAACTACAACTTAACTTGTGTAACATATCATATGAACAGTAAAGAGCATTTGATAATGGCCACTTATCGTGTTCTTATATATTATTACACATGTTTAGAATTCAACGTACCTGTCATTTACCGCTGATGTGCTATAATTTCAGATCTTCTGCCATATTTGATACTGCTGTACAATGACAAACTTGTTATGTGCCACTTTCAACATTAGATCAAAGTCATGATAAGCAAATAACAGACAAAGCCCAAACTACACCAAATCAAAATAGAAAAAGACAAGAAACACGTGAAAACAGACAAACAAGTACTGACTTACAAAAAATCTATTTTAAACTGACGATAAAGCAAATCAACGTCTATATGTACAGGGCGAACCTGGTAGAGGAAAATCTACGTTTGCTGTTAAGTTACTTCATTATTGGTGTAACGATAATTAGCCATCACGAATCTTCCTTGATTTCCCAATTTGTGTTTAAAAAAATCCCAATTGAAGGTTTCTTAACAAACACACAAAAACTGCAACATTAAGTTTCTACGGAATCCGGATGGTGCCATCTATAATCTCGCCCTTCTTTCATCAAGGGCGACACACGACAAACGAAGCGATACACGATATTTTGCGCGAAAGTCGCGGTGACGCATGATATTTTGCCCGACAGTCGCGGCGAGACTCGATGTTTTGCCAATACACGAAGCGACGCGCGAGAATGTACCCCGAAATATCGCCCTTGTGTAGGTAGCCCAAAAAGGCGATATATATCGTGTTAAATAAATTGTGCGACACGCGATATTTATACTGTTCAAATATGGCTGAAATAATATCCCCTGTTGACTGTTGCGTTTTTTTAAACGGTGTTACAGTAAATTTTAACCATTTATTATTAATATGGCTGCCCTCGACACACTTATAAAAGATCATTCTAGCATTAATAAACATAGTACAAAGTAATAAATTTTCATAATAATTTTGATATGTATTATAAGGATATATGTTAAAAACTATTCAGAAATTTGAATAATGGAGTAAACTTTCTATCAATTTTAAGATAATATATCATTATAATCTGTATCACATCCAATAGGATTGCAGATTTGTAGATAACGTTTAACTCCAAGTAAGACATCAATATGAAACCAGAAGATTTCTTTTTAGTACATGTGTAATCATCTTTTATAGGTTATCCAAATTATTCACGAGCAACATTAATGTCCAGTCTATTGATACATTAATTAGACGGTATTTTTGTTGCTGGTATTGTTTTACCTTTTAAATACCTTTTATTATGCTTTATCAAATATATTATCGGCATAAATAAAACTTAATACAGTGCAAACAACAATTTTATAATATTTATATTGGCAAACACAAACGCTTTTGAAGGGCGCAAAACAATTGTTTCATATTGCTTAACAGAGTTCCAGACATAAATGACTATTATATAATTATATTCAGATAAAGACCACACTGTTACTTTTGTGCATGTCTAATATGATTTTTTTAAAAAGCACGTAATCCACGTTGAACCGTATAATCGAACAACTAATAACTCAATCTAGGGAACTAAGTGTTATATTCACGATCGTTTTTCCAAGCGATTTTCCTATCATCAAATATACGTTTATATGAAATAATTATGTAATATTAAATATTTATTAATGGCCAGATTGAAGTATGAGAAGCGAATAGCTTGCTATATCAATAATATACATTTCAATTGCTGATCAGACATAAATATTATTATAAAATAATATTATATCCAAAAGATATATAAACGACATGATACACATGCTTGATGATGTAAAGATATCCCCTTTTTGTCTCCCCTGATTTTTTGAAAACGCGACAGTCGACAGGCGATATTATTACAGCGGTATTGAACAGTACAAATATTGAGTGTTGCCGCGACTGTCGCGCAAGTTATCGAGTATCGCTTCGTGTGTCGTGTGTCGCCCTTGATGAAAGAAGGGCGAGATTATAGATGGCACTATCCGGATTCCGTAAGTTTCCCTATGCAGCTCTATGGCTTGAACCTATGTAAATATAATATTGATAACTTGACAGCATAGTGCGCATAAAACAGGCAGCGAACGAAACTGCACAAGTAGACTACGAACGAGACTTAGAAGGTTCGTTAACAGTTTTTGTGTGTGCACACAAGTGCGATTCGATATAATAAATAACCTAAATACATGTACATGTACACATTATAATTAACAAATCAAAGCGAACCCATTTTTGCTAAGATTTTATCAGATAATCCATATAGTTCATATGTACAAAGACGTCTTTAGTTACAGAATTAATCTCAAATGAGTTGTTGGATCTACACTTCCAACCTGTTTGTCAACGTTATGTTCTGGTTTATTTGTTTTCGTTTATAAAATATCAATATGTAAGTTATTTACTTGTAACTCCTTATGTCTTATATAAGTTCACTAAATAAGGCTAATTAATACGTCCTGCAATAAATCAGAATTATAACCATTTTAAGTTTACATAGTATGTAACAATTGATATATAAAATCATCTTTTATAATAGTAATATGACATTGTTACACATTACTTTTAATGATTACTAATTAAAACATATCCTGTATGATATCGCGGCCAGTGTGTATTTTTTTGTGACACAACATGTACATGGTATTATAAATAAGCAGCCAAATAATCGGGCGCATTATTTAAGAACACGACTTTTTCCGGCAATTTTAACTTGAATACTTGTTCATACTTTCATTCTGTACTGCTGACTGAATTGTGCAGTTGGGCCAAATGCTAGGTTTACAGTTTGTGTTTAACAACTCTCAATCTTTGCTTATACTACATATTTTTTTGAAACTTCATCCCATTATAAGTAATTATGTTCAGGCCCTGCCAAATAAGATTCATTATGCCCCATTTTCTCATAAAGAAAATTCAAGTTCTTGTGCAAAATGAAATACAAGCTAAGGTTTACGTTAAAACATTGAAAATCCTTTGAACTACTTTCAATATGTAATTGAAATTTATGAATACATCTCATACATAGCAAAGCTTATAACTCTGATATGCAATGGAACAAACTATGCCGCCTCATATACATAAACGTTCAGATCAATATTTATGTGTGCAAGATTTATCAATACGGGTAGTTTCTTGGAACTTAATATTTACAAATTATATGAATTTCAAACTAAATATATATTTTGGACTGTTCATTTAAGGATTGTACGAGGCTCGTGTTGCTGACTTGCATTTGAATATGAATATGTTTTAGTTAGATATAAGAAATGAATCGTTTTTCCCGGTTTAAATGTTGCCGTATTAAATTGTCATTATTATTATAAGTTGAAGTTATACTAAGAGTTGTTGACGTAGTAGAAGTAGTAGTTAAAGTGTTTTTTGTTGCTAATTAAAAGTTACATGTAATGTTTCAGATTTTCGGAGAAGGTTAATACAGTTCTATACGACAGAGATGAATACTGTGTCTGTTTTGCCACTAAATGAGGGTTGTGACAAACCCATCTGGGATATATTTGTGACACCAAAATTGATTCCTGTTAGTATTGAGAAAGATGGATCTCGAAAGAAAACAAACAGCACCATTGACCAATATAAGGAAATCTTTTACAATAATAAAAGGCTCAAAAACGTTTTTATTGAAGGCGACCCCGGAATGGGAAAGTCTACATTTCTTACTAAACTTGCGATTGACTGGTGCGAGGCAGTATCATCGCACAATTCTACTCACATTTCTACATTCAGCGATGTTGATACTTTGAAGGAATTCCAGCTTCTGTTTAATATTTCACTAAGAAACGCAAACGGTCAACGTGATGTGATAGAGATTATTAAAACGCAAATAATCGACTTCATTTACACTGGTGATTCACGTCAACAGGCATTTAAGCTTTTACAACAAATTCTAGAACAAGAGACTTGCATCATAACTATGGATGGGCTGAACGAATGGACGGATCATTTGAACCAATACATTATGCCTTTAATAGAAAACTGTCATTCAAAGTGTGTATCGTTAGTAACAACACGACCATGGAAAATGACAGATGGGAGAATCAAGGATTCTAAAATTGACCGACTTATAGAAATTGAGGGGGTAACTGATAAAGAAGAGCTAACAAAGCGCACTATACTCAGTCTTCAGACTGGAAATGAAAAGACGCACACTGAATTCAAGACATACATAAATGAACATCAATTAATGCATTTTCTTACGTCGCCCTGGCTGCAGGTGTTGTTAATTAATGTGTGGACGAACAATAACGTTTTTAAAGGTTCTCTTTGCGATATGAATTGTATTCTATTAGACCTACTTTTTAAGAAAGCAAATGCGAGAAGGGATTATTTTAAAAGTGGACAATCAATAAAGTGTTTATTAAATACGAGCTTTATTAAGGGAAATGTCGAGATATTTGATGCGCTTGCGAATGCTGCATTTCATTTGACGTTTTCATCGAAAAGATGTCTCGCATTCAGCGCACGGGAAATTATGATTTATTTATCAGAAGAACAGTTGCAATTTTGCCTCCATGCTGGTGTTTTAACACAAAGACGGAGCCTAGGTATAGCAGCGCATGATTCACAGTTTTCATTTATACACGAGACAGTTCAAGAGTTTCTGGCTGCGTATTATATCGCAAGTTCAAAGCAAGATCTGATAGCATATTTCCAAAGCAATACAAAATTTAATGTGTTAGAAATGAGCCAGACAGTAATTTATCTGTGTGGGCTAGACTGTGTCAAAGGCAATAACTTGTTAAACAGTCTTCCTGACGTCCAGTTTCTCAACAACATAGACAATGGACTGAGCGTCTACGTAATGGGATATTGTGAACTCGAGAGCATTTTGTCATTTCAGAAAGACAATTATACAAAGATAAATAATGTTGAATCAATACAAAATAAGATGTCAGAATCTGCAATGCCGGAATCTGAACATTGCATTGCACTATCAATCTTGTTCCAGCGCATGATAACTTCGTGTTATATTGAAGCAAAAGCAAGCGGTCAAAAGGAAATTTGCTTGACTTGTATTGATTTTACATTTAATAAATATTTGAGTAATTCCGATGCAAACGCATTAAAGTCACTGTTATTGTTCAACAAGTCAAATGTTCGGTCACTTATTTTAGAGAGTAATGTTCTACAAACGATCGAAATACTTACAGTCCTTCGTGATTCTAAACGTAGTCTTAAACGCGTTATGACGACCTTGACTCCAGAAATTTATAAAGCATTACATCAGACGAGCATACAGGAGCTGCACTGTTGTGGGAAAACGGACGTTTCCTCATTTTCCCGTGAACTACCGTCCATGTCTCAATTAACGCTTTTATCCATAGGCAACTCAAGTTGTTCGGACGCCATAGTCCTTCCTGACACTTTGAAACACATTCATTTGTTTAAATGTACATGTACAGCTGTGTTTCTACGACGCTTACTAGTGCACTTATCATCAGTGAAGCACAACATCTTTTGCTTTTTAACGGGTGTGACTGTAATTGATTGCAATACGCATTGGTTTCAGTCAGAGTTATTGTTAAGTGACATGAAGAATATAACCTTGTTTGTGAAACAAGGAAATACTGACTTGTATGGATTACTGAATGGTACATCTATCGCGGAACTGATTTTATGTGGCGCTGGGGACTGCTCTTTAGCATCAGAGATTCTTCACACGCTGAACAAACTCACACAGCTTGGTTTGAGGGGTATCTATACGGGTCGATGTGATCTCAGAATGCCTGCTTCGTTGCAGTGTATTAGTCTGTGGGAAGTCAAATGTACATCTGAATGGCTGTGTAGCTTGTTGATCACGATGTCTTCATTAGATCGTCCTGTAGAGTGTGAGTTGTGGGATGTTGTATTGCAGCCGTGGGAAGAAGGTCTTGGAGATAATTCTTATATAAATGTGTCAGATGTGCGATCTGAAATATTGTCACGTAACCTGTCAAATATCAATATACTCTTAGCGAACGGCAGAATTGAAATATTTGAAATATTTCGTGATACAAGTATAGGGATCCTAGACCTGAGAACGGCTGATTGTTTCTCATTAGCATCAGAGATTCTTTACTCGCTCAACAAGCTAAAAAAGCTTTGTTTGTGGGGTACCTATTCGGGTCGATGTGATCTCAGGCTGCCTTCTTCGTTGCAGTGTATTAGTCTGCAGGAAGTCAAATGTACATCTGAGTGGTTGTGTAGCTTGTTGATCACGATGTCTTCATTAGATCGTCCTGTTGAGTGTGAGTTGTGGGATGTTGTATTGCAGCCGTGTGAAGAAGGTCTTGGAGATAATTCTTATATAAATGTGTCAGATGTGCGATCTGAAATATTGTCACGTAACCTGTCAAATATCAATATACTCTTAGCGAACGGCAGTATTGAAATATTTGAAATATTTCGTGATACAAGTATAGGGATCCTAGACCTGAGAACGGCTGATTGTTTCTCATTAGCATCAGAGATTCTTCACACGCTCAACAAGCTAACAAAGCTTTATTTGTGGGGTATCTATACGGGTCGATGTGATCTCAGGCTGCCTGCTTCGTTGCAGTGTATTAGTCTGCGGGAATTCAAATGTACATCTGAGTGGTTGTGTAGCTTGTTGATCACAATGTCTTCATTAGATCGTCCTGTAGAGTGTGAGTTGTGGGATGTTGTATTGCAGCCGTGTGAAGAAGGTCTTGGAGATAATTCTTATATAAATGTGTCAGATGTGCGATCTGAAATATTGTCACGTAACCTGTCAAATATCAATATACACTTAGCGAACGGTAGTATTGAAATATTTGAAATATTTCGTGATACAAGTATAGGGATCCTAGACCTGAGAACGGCTGATTGTTTCTCATTAGCATCAGAGATTCTTCACACGCTCAACAAGCTAACAAAGCTTTATTTGTGGGGTACCTATTCGGGTCGATGTGATCTCAGGCTGCCTGCTTCGTTGCAGTGTATTAGTCTGCAGGAAGTCAAATGTACATCTGAGTGGTTGTGTAGCTTGTTGATCACGATGTCTTCATTAGATCGTCCTGTAGAGTGTGAGTTGTGGGATGTTGTATTGCAGCCGTGTGAAGAAGGTCTTGGAGATAATTCTTATATAAATGTGTCAGATGTGCGATCTGAAATATTGTCACGTAACCTGTCAAATATCAATATACTCTTAGCGAACGGCAGTATTGAAATATTTGAAATATTTCGTGATACAAGTATAGGGATCCTAGACCTGAGAACGGCTGATTGTTTCTCATTAGCATCAGAGATTCTTTACTCGCTCAACAAGCTAACAGAGCTTTGTTTGTGGGGTACCTATTCGGGTCGATGTGATCTCAGGCTGCCTTCTTCGTTGCAGTGTATTAGTCTGCAGGAAGTCAAATGTACATCTGAGTGGTTGTGTAGCTTGTTGATCACGATGTCTTCATTAGATCGTCCTGTAAATTGTGAGTTGTGGGATGTTGTATTGCAGCCGTGTGAAGAAGGTCTTCGAGATAATTCGTATATAAATGTGTCAGATGTGCGATCTGAAATATTGTCACGTAACCTGTCCAATATCAAGATAGTTTAAAAAAATGGCAGTAATGAACTATTTGCAATATTTCGTGATACAAGTATAGGGATCCTAGACCTGAGAACGGCAAATGTACATCCGAGTGGCTGTGCAGAATGTTGACAATGTTATCTTCATTTGATCATCCTGTCGAGTGTGTGCTGTGCGATGTTGTATTTCACCCATGTGAAGAAGCTCGTGAAAATTATTCTCTTATACATTTATTTGATTTGAGATCGGAAATGTTGGCACGTGATTTGTCCAATATCAAAATATTTGTAAGAAATGGCAGTAAAGAGCTGTTTAAAATATTGAGTGGTTCGAGTGTTAGAGTGTATTACAATTTGCAGCGTGTGACTAGTATGCACTCATATAACTAAGATAAGTGACACAATGCGAATTAATCATGCCCGAACAAATTCGTTTAAGACGATTTAAATACATGTAACAGGGTTTCACTACAAATTTATAGCTTATATGCAATGTTTGATTTTAGAAACAGATTACAAATTAACGAAATGCGTTATGCATTATTTATAATTATGCACTCACAAAGATATATTTTATAATGATTTTTTCACTGTCCATCGCGTAAGCGTCTATGAGTACGCGATATCCCCCATCTATGAAAAAAGAAACTATGTTTACAAATCACATGCTATTTAAGGTTTTAATAACCAGTATGTTTTACCTATATGGTTACCCAAGTTGTTGTTGAATTAATTCAGTGAAAATACTTTATCATGTGTTTTCGTGCATTTTATTTGATTTTACCTTATGTGTTTTCATCGGATTTAATTTATGCTTGTAATTATTGACAAGATATGCTGTGTTTTATAGTGTGTTGTATTTTTGAACGACTCAATTACTGTTCATATCATTTAACCCAAATGTTAGTGGATAAACTTGACTTTATTAATATAAATACATTTAAATAGTTTCATTTTTAATTTGCTTTTGAGGCGCTTTTTGACGTTCAATATGTTGTATCCTTTTTATTTGTTTAATGGTTGCTGGCAAATATATGTAAAATCAAATTTACAAAAATAATTCCTATCTGTAGTTATAAATGTTTTTCAGTAATATATCATGACGATGTTATTCATTTGAAATAACCATGCAAACGAAATGTAAAGATGGCATATAAATGTGCACGGAATGTAAATTCCCTTTTTAATGTTTTTGTACATGATTATTATTGGTATAAACTTATGCAACTCAATGACATTTAAATGTTTTTATGTTTCAAATTGAACAGATTCATCAACATAATAATTGTAATTATATATAAACTCACAAACTGGTTTAGCTGCATTTGAAAATGTCTTAATGCACATGTTGGTTTGTCTTTAAAATGATATTTAACTGTAAAGGCAAACGTTGGTTTATTTCCTCTTTGCCGTTATGGTTATTGTTATGTTTTACCATGCTCATATGAACCCACGTTTGTCATTTATTATTGTAAATTACTCAAACATTTATTGCAAATAACCATGTCATTACATTGTTCAGATGGTTTACAAAATATTCATACAATCTAAATAACTATTTGTAATGCTACTTATTTATACGTATTGACAATTTATATAAATATTTTGTTATTACATTTATGTACATTATATTTTTCATTTTTACTTTATTCTTGTAAGTCAAGTAATGATTGTTTAATGATCATGTGGTATTACCTGTATAAACATTATACATGTAACTCTAACTTTAATCGTATCAGTCGATAAATAACAAAAGGATCCTCATCTTATATATACACTGTATGAAACTTAGTTCTTGTATGTCGATTTATGCCAACACATTTATTTTGGTATAACCGAATACATTGTTCATTTGATTATTTCTCTCTTCATTTGTGTAGGTTGTAAATGCTTAAGTAGCACTTACTAGTACTCAGTCGTGTCAGTTGTGTTACACTGATGTATCCTGTTTAATACAATCATTTTTAACCAGGTTTTCCGAAGGAAAAAACTGGTTATTAGATTGGCGAATTCGGGCGGGCGGGCTGGCTGGCTGGCGGGCTGGCTGGTGGGCTGGCTGGCGGGCGGGCGGGCGGGCGGAACAAGCTTTTCCGCTCTCTAATTCAAATAGTTTTCATCCGATCTTTACGAAACTTGGTCAGAAGTTGTATCTAGACAATATCTAGGTCAAGTTTTAATATGGGTTATGCCGGGTTAGAAACTAGGTCACGGGGTCGAAAAACAATCAGTAGAAATGCACATTTTGAGTTGCAGTTGCCTCCCTTTATCATACTTTTTTATTGAAAACCTGGTTTTATGACAATTTTGTCCCTTGTAGGTTTATTTTAAGCCTGAATTTATACAGGTTACGCATTTTAGTTTTTTAGCTAATCTGACCATGAAATGCTCATGGTAACTAGTCTAACCACCAAGTTTCCGGCAGACTGCATCGCCAATTTTTAGCTCACTATCGGAATAGAGACCATATTTTACATCCGATTTTGATGAAACTTGCTCAGAATGTTTATATTGAAAATAATCCTGGCTTAGTTAAAACCTGAGTCACGTGTGTCTAAAGACTGGGCCACCAGGTAAAATCTTAGAAAAAAGACTGTTATCCCTCTTTATGCCACATTTATAACTGAAACTTTATGAAACTTTGTCAGAATTTTTATCTTAACAACATATACTAGCAGTCTACATTAAATTCAGGTCATGTCCATTTAAAAACCAGGTCACCATGTCAAATCTTGGAAACAAATTGATCACTCTCGGGGCAACATTGATTACTAAATCTTTTTGAAACTTTGTCCGGATGTTTATCTTAAACATGTCAATGCCATGTCTCGGCTAAATTTGAATCTTGGTCATTTGAGTAAAAAACTAGGTCACATATCTTCTAATCGTGATGAAACTTCCTCCGAGTCGAGTGCATTCCAAAACTTGGTAACCAGATCAAATCGAAGAAAAATGTTGTCGCAACTTTATCGTCCACAGTTATGGACTCAATCTTTGTGAAACATGGTTAAATATTTATCCTGACAATCGCTATTGTGATTTTTTGTTCTCCAGGTCAGATCTTAGAAAACGCCTGTAACCTCATAAGTTACAAAATTGTGTTGATTCTTAGGTGAGTTTGAGTCCGGTTTCTATGTGTTCAAATTTAAGGCAATGTGGTTACATATTAGAAAAACCTTGTACCACTATAAATATAACATTAATGTCTAAATCTTGATGAAACTAGATTAGAATGCTTATATTTATAATACATGGGTAAAGTTTTAATGTGTATCACGTGTCCAAAAACTAGGTCATCGGGTCACATATTGATAATTGATTTTCTTCAAACTCATATGAGCGCTTCAGGGCTAGTATGGCACTGTTAAATGTATAATGCTACTTATAAAATGTAAGGACTTGCTAAATTTTCTGAAAACAAAACGTGGACGAATTAGCTTATTATGTTTTAAATGTTTGTTTTGTTTATTATTATTATTGTGGTACTGTCTTCATACCTTGCAATATAAGAGTTAATCAGTCACAACTCGACAACATGGACCTAACAGTAATAAACAAAATAAGAAAACAATATAAATGGATTTGTCCAATGTTTGCATTCGAATATATTTTCATTGCCGAGTTTTAAAGACCATAACAGTATAATGAGAGTGGTGCGCTTCAGTTGATTAAAATCGAGTCCAAGACGAAAATAAATTATTTTTTCGTAACAGTTCTTCAATAATTTATATTTATATAAAGTTTAATGCAAAGTTAATATTGGCAAGAAATCACAAATACTTCATTTGTTGTTGATACAGGCTGAAACTGTGTTGAATGTGTAATTGTCAATTAAAAATTAGACGAGTTAACTTTTATTTTCAATAGTTGTATGCTACAAAATGAAGAGGAAACATGCGAATCCTTTCGTAAATAAGAAAAATAATATAAGTGCTTGCTTTTTTTTCTCTTTTTTTTTGGGGGGGGGGGGGGGGGGAAAATAATTTAAGCCTATTCATTAGTAAATCTGCAATTTGTATTTTCTTGTAAATGAGAACACAAGTTCATATTCTCAATTTCATACAGTAAAATAACAAAATCGAATTAATCGGCTAGCAGTCGCACCTCTGTTGATTATATGTTTATTCTAACAAGCCACGTCGCTTATTTTCTTTAGTCAAGGAAGGAAAAACTTTTGGTAATTATGTTTAAAATGGGCAGTACGGATTGTTTTGAAAATGGTTATGAAGACGTCTGTGCATATTAACAGTGTAGTGTTTGTGCTCAAAAACGCCTTATTTAATCGTTACATAATTACCATTACTGTTATTTAACGTAAGAAAAGCGTGGTATAGTATAATTTTTGAGGTCGAATAACATATGGCCAGGAATATTGTTATAACAATTGTCAAAGTGCTTCAATCGTTTGATCTAATTTCTGTACATCTGTACTTCTAAGCGTGAAATTGGAACAACAAACTATGATCGATTGCTTTGACTGAATGAAGTATATCTTCTTTTTCCTGAAATTACATAATATTCCTTAATTCTTTACCTTTATAATGTATAAATTGTGCTTAAATCGGACGAAAACGTATATTGTATAACTTTGAGTATTAATATTGTTTTATTTAAATTCCTAACTTCGACAAGAAGCACGAGACAAATGTACTTCTGAATAGTTAACACTTTGCATGGTGGGAAATATGTCGTCTGCTAAAATGTCGTCTGCTGAATTTTTAAAATTAGCATTTTCTTCATTTTTTTCCAAGAATACTATCAGAATAGCAAACAGTTTGAATCCTGATAAGACGCCACGTTCTGTGGCGTCTCATCTGGATCCAAACTGTATGCAAAGGCCTACAAAATTTGGTTCCAGCACTGAGAGGGTTAGCATGCAATTAGCAGTTCATTATTTCTCCGTCTTGTAAAATTTTAGTTTGTTCTTTTGTCTTTTCATTGCTTTTTATTAAAAACATAACACGATGGTTGAATTAAAATTGTACATGGTTTGTACACATGATACATAATTTTATGTTGATGAGTATTGTTATCCCTTGTTGGAAGTTTATGTTGAACTGTAACGGCTACATATATGACTCAATCTTGATTGCAGAAAGTCAGAATGATAGGTTTGTTTATCAAGTTCATATAAGTTTAAAACCGAGGTAACCAGGTCAAATTTAATAACAACCACTCTTTGATCACATGTATAACTCCTTTTTGTTTAAACTTTGAATGTTTATGGTGACGATGTGAAGGCCATATTGAAATCTGGGTAATGTGTCAAAAACTAGTTCAACTGATCATGTCTTCAACAATTGGTGTTCGTAAACGCGGGCGAGTTCAATCAAGTGATAAAACTTGATGAGAATGTTGATGTGTTTAAATCTGAGTCATGTGGGTCCAAAAACTAGCTCATCCGGAAAATTCTTAATAATAATTGGTACCATTATTTAGGGCACGCTGGATTCAATCTTAATGAACCTTGCCTGGAATGTTTATCTTGACAATATCTAGAGCGATATCTAATCTGGGTCACGTTGGTTGAGAAAAGAACAAGAACATTCGGTTTCTAAGTCAAATCTAAAAAAAAAAATACTCATCAAGTTAGGTTATGTAACATGTGAGGTCATGCTTATTAATATTGAAAATAACGTTTACACATTCACTCACATAAGACTCCAATTTTATTCATTATAGTTAAACTTACATGTGAGTATAATGTGTGTGTTATTTTAATTTAAGGTTTGAATGGCTTTATGCCCTATGCGACATATAGCAGTCGCACTGATCGTATTCACATCTGTCCGTTTTAAAATGCATGTCACAGCCATAACTTTGCAATAAATTGAAGGATATAAAAAACAAACATTGTCACAGATGCAATTCATTACAACACACTGTAATTTTGTCATTCATCATTGGGACATGACATTTCATGTGTAAAACATGTGTTGCAATTAGAGGTCGAATTTGGTTATAAAACAGCTTATTTGGACTGTAACTTTATCATTCATCATTGGGACATGACATTTCATGTGTAAAACATGTGTTGCAATTAGAAGTCGAATTTGGTTATAAAACAGCTTATTTGGACTGTAACTTTATCATTCATCATTGGGACATGACATTTCATGTATTAAACATGTGTTGCAATTAGAGGTCGAATTTGGTTATAAAACTGCTTTTCCTGGCTGTACATTTCATTCTTCATTTGGTTTCAAGACATCTAACCACACATGAAAATCATAAGGAGACAGTAATGTGTGTATCCCCTGTCTCATTACCTCAAAGGTTTAGATAACAAAAGATGTCAAAAGTTAAACTTGGCAATATACAGCATGTCTTTGACACACGCGTTGTTTTTAGACTTAAGTGACATTAAGCGGTATCATTGCCCTGTGGACACGTCTTGTCGGTCCTATTGTTCTCTTACTAAATTAATAATTTCTCTAAAGTAAAGTCTTTACTATTTGATGCCCCGTGAATCAGGTGAGCGCTTATGGGCCATCATGGCCTTCTCACATTTATTTTAAGATTGAACTAACTAAATAATAATTCATTATTTGCTGAGTTATGCCTTAAGTTTATTCTTTGATATGCAACCGTTTTATTCTTCGAGGGATAATTTAGAGGTCCTATGATGTTTGACTATGGCATTCTATGTTTGAATATGGCATACTTATTGATAATTTAATAAACAAATAAGCAATGTTTTTATTGTTCCCTTTTCTTTTCTCCATCACACTTGCTCGAAAGTCACAACATGTTTTTGCCCCCATTAAACACACGGTGCATATACCATGTGACTTTTTCGGATCTCTGTTGGGAGAATAAAGCGCGACCCAGTTAACATTTTTCATGATCTCTTTTTAAATATTTCACCATTTTTAATGGGATGAAGTGGAGAGTCTGCTCATTAGTAAGTGTTTCCTATAGGTATCGTGATCTTTTTAAACAAATAAGTTTTTTTTTCAGTAAAGTGCAACTGCGCGTTTGAACGGTTAGAAAAATGTCGGATTAGTGTGGGGACTTCGTATTACAAACGCGCAGTTTCATTTTACTGAAAAAAATGTCAGTCTTATCAGAACAAGTGTTTGTTATATATATAAAAAAAATAATAATCATAGCTGTTAATATATTGTAACAGGTATTTAAACACTATAAAATTTACACTTTAAAGGGTAAACATATATAGTTTATTAAAAATCAATTATTTTGAGCATTTGTTATTGGTGCTAATGTCTATAAGGCCACGGCTTTTATATTTCTTGGTTTACAAAACCGCCGACCCTAATTTTTGGAAAAAGGGAAAAAAAATAAAATCGGAAAATCGTCTTTTTTTTAAATATTTTATTCCCGACCGCACTGCAAAACGAGCGAAACGAGAAAAAAAAACGATCCGGTTTGAGTACGGTTGCGAATAAAATCAAGTAAGTACAATCAACGATTGGTTCACATATATTGCAGAGATCGGGATATTTTTCAATGTGACACATTATGTACCAGTCCTTTTATGGGCACTTCTCAAAATTTATTTCGGGTAAAAATTACAGACAATAAGAAAATCAGCGTCAGTAAAATGTCGACCCCATCAAAATTTATTTCCGAGTCTGTGACGCAACTATATTGTTTAACATGTTAATTATATTAAACAAACCCGATATTATAGTAGATAAAAAAGTATTTGATAATTAGTATAAATAATCCAATAAAACACTGCCATTATTTACGATATATGTGTTTAGGAATTTTGTAAACACGTCCGCCATAGTTTATAGGAACTGTACAGAAAGTTTGGAAATCGGAACAAATCGGTATATCTCGGAAAATCATTGATAAATGTATTTGTCGTTTCAATGCTTAGGGCCGAGTAATTTCGGCAAATCGGAACTCAACTTGCGTAAAACACTAGCTCAATTAACCATTAAACTCCGCCTCCGTTCTCGGCAAAAGATTCGAAGGCGGAGCTATGCACGTGCTTTTATTAAATTGGAGGATTGCAATTGAGAAACAAACACACGATTGGTTCGGCATGTTGATTGCTAGACAAAGGAAGCCAATTTTTTCGGCGCGAAATGTGTCGCTTTATTGCTTCCGACAGAAAGCGGCTTTCCTTTGATGACGTCAAACTGTCAATTCACACAGACTGCACATTTTCGGAAGACTAACTGACTCCTTGTTTACAATTCCGGTAAAAAAAAACACTTGCTAACATTAAACTTTGGATTAAATTATCAAAATAAAGCAAAAGCGAAGTTGACAAATATGATTAAATTAATTCGCATCAGTTCAAATAAGACGTTTTGCGTTGTAAATCAACGAGTTTTCATGACAACAATAACTTTGACAAACATTACCGCGACGACGCATGGATCGATCTACCTCGATTTTTTTTCATGTACGATCTCATAAGTCGAGTAAGAGCAAACACATACCGGGTAATTTGTGTATGAGTAGTTTATCTTATATAAGATTTATGCAACGGGCATTGCATTGCGTAATGAAGCGCATCGAATTATGGAAATGAAGCGCAGTTTTTCGTTTTAATGGGAGAAGAACGCATGTCATGTAATGGAGTGTTTAAAATTGCCTGATGTTACAAAAGGTGCTTTTAGGACTCATTTCATTTGAAGATATAGATGTGTTTCATTGCATAATTTGATTTTTTGTCTCTGTGTTAAGGTTATAAAAGATATGTTGTCTTTGTTCTGATGTTATTAGTATTAACTTTTTTTTCCGATGTTTTTTTTTTTTTTTTTTTTTTTCGACCGCCCGATGGACCATTTTCAAAATAATTTTTGTAAACCAATAAAAAAAAAAGTCGTGGCCTAAAGCTCCTTATAAAAATCGTTAAAATGTATCGGAATTCAACGGAAAGCTACGTTTGCATTTTTGTTAAAGAATTTGTGATTGATTTCACAGAAAAATAAAAAACTGCACTTTCAAAGGCCTAGCAAATTTTATCAAAGGACAATAACCCCTTCTAAAACAAGAATATTGCCAAGCAATATAAGTTCCCTACCGGTGAAACTCTACCATTTACAGAAATATGTCTAGTCTATTTGTTGCATTAGCAACCAGAATTCTTGACGTTGGAACAACATGAAATGACGTGCATAATCTCCATATTGTCATCTATCCATGTTTTAAGTTTCATGAAAAAATAAAAAAAAATTTAAGTTATCGCAGGATTCACTATTAATATCAGCAATACTTCTAGTCTATTTGTTAATATTTTTAGTCTATTTGTTGCTATATCAACCAGAATTCTTGACATAGGAACAAAGTGAAATGACGTGCATAATTTCCATATTGCCATCTATCCATGTTTTAAGTTTCATGAAACAATATGAAGAACTTTTAAAGTTGTCGCAGGATTCAGAAAAGTGTGACAGACAGACAGAGCGCAAACCAGAAGTCCCCTCTGGTTTCACCGGTAGGGGACAATAACGCAAAATGTGAAACATAACAATAAAGGATGAAGCACTAATAGAGATAAAGGCATGTTCAATATAGGACGATTTGTGCAAAGAAACTGTTTCGTTTATGAGTAACTTTAAACAAAGGGAAAAAACTCCTTATAAATAATTAAATCCCAAGACCTTTACTATATGTGCTGTAGCCTTTATGATAATTATTTTGTACAAGTCTAGTGAAAACGGAAAGCAAAATCTAGCAGACGTTGCGTGAAGACGTTTTTGCAAACCTTTGATCGGGTGCATTTGATCAGTAATCAAATGATTTAAATAAATAATTCAATACATATTCCTGTTTTCAGATATGTAGACAATGATAAACTGAGTTGGATTCTTCACCTTTTACTTGACATAAAGACTGTAAATCCCTCATATTCACTTTGAATTCACCTTAAATATAAACGTAGTCGACAGGCCTTAAGAAGAACATATAGGTTTTCCCACTTGCCAATTTTCTATAATTTTTGCTTCATGCATCACATGCTATTTTCGTGTGTGAATTTAAAACAGCAAACTAGGTTTGTTCTAAATTGCTAATTTGTTTGCATTTTGAAATCTAATGGCTATTGCTTGCATAGTATTTAACATTTCACTCATATCTTTTTAATTCTACAAAAACAAGCAAGCATGTTAACATTCCCATAGTTGAACATATAAGCATTATAAATTCATGTATCAAAGCTTTATTATGCTCGACATAAACAACATAATAAAAATACATTGCTGTAAGTTTTTACACATTCCTGGATTAAATTCCATTATGAGAAAAATGTATTTTTCCCTGTCCTTACGGCCCCCTTCAACAGAAAAATGAGCTCTTGCCTTGAATTCAACTGACAAGAAGAGATAGCCTTGCTTACTGGAACTCAATTCTGGTAAGCCAATTAACACAATGAACAAATAACCAATTTGCAAGCAACAACAGCTTGACAGCATGATTAAGATTAAAAATACAAACAGTAACAACAACACATATATAGAATAATAAACGTTTAAGCATCAGTACACGGTAAAAGTTTCTTAAACGACTTGACTTTGGAAAATATTTTTGTTTCTTATTGAACAATCATAGTAAGGGAACGGTTTAAACGTTTTTATTTTAGCCAGATTGCATCAGAACCTTATACCTACTATGACACTCTCTTATCTATTTCCTGTGTAGAGCCAGTTCTTTAGAACATTCTCCAAAGCTTCATCAAACCTAAAGCTTCTGATTGCTAGATGTACATCATATAAACTATGACACGATGACCTCTGACACAGATTGGCACAGTGTAAGGTTATCGTAGTACAAATGTTCAATTTCAATTTGAACAGTTCTGACATCTTAAAATATGTCTACCCTTGGCAGCAAGGACAACTATATCACCATGACTTTGTATTGACCTTCAAATATATTGCCTTAATGTACACAATATAAAGGCTAGTGTGATGAACATCCTGTGGTATGAAAATTCAGACTCCAACATCCAAACATTGCCTTAACCTCGAGTTTACCTTGACCTCGAGTTTAAATACATGAATTTACACGGGATAGCACACACACTGACCAAAGGTAGAAAACTCTTGATTTTCTCAAACATGTAACACTATCAATGATTAAAGGAACCCTGAGTCTGGAGGGTTGTTGCCACGGTATGATACAGAATGGCTTTCTTGACTATAAGTGATTATTTGAACCCAGAGTCAGAAATGGTGTTGTCTGGGTAGAAGGCAGTTAGCCTTTATTCTCAATAAGTGATTAATATCATCCAGAGTCCGAAGTGTTGTTACCAGTATACAAGGCAGTACGACTATCTCAAATATCAGTGATTAATGGAACCCAGAGTATGAAGTGTTGTTACCAGGGTAAAAGGCAGTATGACTATCTTCCCTATCAGTGAATTGATGCTGCTGTCCTCTATTGGAAACTCTCGATGTCACGGAAGCTCCTTCCGTCTCATCATTCCTTGACTGCTGAACTGCACCCATATCTGCACTATGCTCGAATTCTCCAACAATGTGATAATCTTTGTCAACTGCAGAATGTTTTGCTTCGTTTCCCTTAGGAACGGAATTTGACCTTTGACCTTCCAAGTCCTCTCCTATGACGTTGCTAACTGCAGGAACGCTTGTCATCCGCGTCAGTATGTTCCGATGTGAGGAGGCTGATTTGGAGGACGGGTCAGAGCCTATACGCTCTCTGAATGGTTCACTCAGACAGGTGGGCGTCTGCGGCTTTGAACCATCTGATAAAATTTGGAAAATGAAATTGTTATATAAAAAATGAAAAAAAAAAATATTAAGAGTACTTTTATTCTTTTTTTTTACGTAGCACAAACAATTTTGTTTTCAGAGAATTCTTACTCACACAAAAGAGTTGCGATTCGGATTACCAATCGACAATTACATACTCTTGAAACAATTAACTAGAGTAATATTTTGTTATATTCTACAACTATCAATTTTCTGAAAAACATATACAGTATTTACCTATCAAAGACAATAAACTACATTTAATAATAGCGTTTTTTGTTTCACTACCATGCTAGTAGCCAGATTACTTTTAATGCCGATGAAAATCTTGGCAGGCTTCCACAATTACCCCCATTTAAGTAAAGGCTTGGCTTAACTACATAACAAGGATGTGCTGTGTTTTTGTTTCAAAGAATAATATGTCACAAAAAGTACATTATATATGAAATGTTGAACTAGTATTATGTTATGCTACATTCTATAAGTTTCATTAGTTGTGTCAAGAAACATCGCCCTCAAGTTGCATTTGTGTTTACCAATTCAAATAAAACAATTACTTAATATGAGGGTAATACTATATATATATTTTAACCTTAACCATCCCTAACCAGAGTTCACTTTGACCTTGAACCTTTCTTATCAGTGTTCACTTTAACATTGACCCTTTCTAACCAGAGTTCACTTTAATCTTGACCCTTTCTTATCAGAGTTCACTTTTACCTTGACACTTTCTCATCAGAGTTCACTTTTAACTTGACCCTTTCTCATCAGAGTTCACTTTTACATTGACCCTTTCTTACCAGAGTTCACTTTTACCTTGACCCTTTTTTTACCAGAGTTCACTTTTACCTTGACCCTTTCTTACCAGATTCACTTTGACCTTGTCCATTCATACCAGAGTTCACGTTTACCTTGACCCTTTCTTATCAGAGTTCACTTTTACCCTGACCCTTTCTTATCAGGGACCCTTTCTTATCAGAGTTCACTTTTACCTTGAAACTTTTTTACCAGAGTTCACTTTGACCTTTCTCTTACCATAGTTCACTTTTACCATGACCATTTCCTACCAGAGTTCAATTTTACCTTGACCCTTTCTTACCAGAGTTTAATTTTACCTTGAACCTTTCTTACCAGAGTTTAATTTTACCTTGAACCTTTCTTACCAGAGTTCCTATTTTTACCCTTTCTTACCAATTTCACTTTAACCTTGACCTTTTCTTACCAGAGTGGACTTAAACCCTTGACCCTTTCTTACCACATTTGACTTACACTTTTGCCCTTTCTTAACTTGATTCACATACCAGAGTTTAGTTTAGCCTGGACCCTCTATTGCCACAATTCGCTTTGCCTTTTACCCTTCCTTACCACAGTTCAGTTTAGCCGTGAATCTCCCTTACCATAGTTCACTTTCACCTTGACCTTTAATACCCGAGTTTACTTTTATCTAAACCCCTTTACCAGGTCTTTTTTTACTTTGAACCTCCCTTACCAGAGTTTATTTTAAAACTAACCCTCCTTTAACTGAGTTTATTTTTACCTTTACCCTCACTGACCATAGTTCACTTAAACCCTGACCCCCTTACCAGTTTAATTCAAGTTTAGTTGGGCCATTACCCTCTCTTAACTCATTTAACTTGACCCCCATCCAATTCAATTCGACATTAGTCCTCCCTTACCAGAGTTCAGTTTGGTCTTGACCCTCCCTTGACTAAGATCACTTCGCGCTTGACCACCCTTACCAGAGTTCAGTTTGGCTTTGACCCTTTCTATCTCTGCATACAGCTGTAGGCTGTGTGCCTCCAAAGCCTGGTTCACACGCAGGGCAGCTCTATGCTTTTCCTCCATGCTCTGTGGTAAATATCCATAAAAAATGCATCTAACTCTTTAACAGCTGAGAAATATCGAAAGAAAATGGGGAAACAAATAGACAGACATAGACATATTACAGTGACGAATATGTATATCTATCAATTTGCTGGAAAGCCTATTTTCTACATAATTGTTCATAAAACTGGAAAGCATAAAATATAATGTTTTTACATTCTTATTTAAATGTAAGTATTTTTCAATTATAAAGTGAGTTTTCTCATTTGAATGAATGATGAAACAATAATTATGGAATTTTCACAATTGTTAAGAAAATGCTGTGTAACAAACAAACCTTGATCTCCTCATTAAGGTTTGTATTTATTTTGACAAACATGTGTACCTTTAACTTTGATAAATAACTAATTTTGATTCTGATAATCACAATATAATCATACCTTGATCTTGTTTGAATGGAAAAGCTTGATCTTGATTAACACACTCGTGATCCTGTCTACATAGCAAGTCTTAAAATAGATGAACACACACACATTCATCTCTTCCTTATGGCAAGTCTTGATGAACACACATACCTAGATATCTTCCTTATAGCTAGTATTGATGTACACACATACCTTGATCTCTTCCTAATAGCTAGTCTTGATGTACACACATACCTTGATCTCTTCCTAATAGCTAGTCTTGATGTACACACATACCTTGATCTATTCCTAATAGCTTGTCTTGATGTACCCACATACCTTGATATCTTCCTTATAGCTAGTATTGATGTACACACATACCTTGATATCTTCCTTATTGCTAGTCTTCATGAACACACATACCTTGATATCTTCCTTATTGCTAGTCTTGATGAACACTCATACCTTGATATCTTAATTATTGCTAGTCTTGATGAACACACATACCTTGATATCTGCCTTATTGCTAGTCTTGATGAAAACACATACCTTGATATCTTCCTTATTGCTAGTTAGATGAACACACACGCCTTGATCTGTTCATTATAGCTAGTCTTGATGTACACATATACCTTGATATCTTTCTTATGGCACGTCTTGTTGTACACACACGCCTTGATCTGTTCCTTATTGCTAGTCTTGAAGAACACACATACCTTGATATCTTTCTTATGGCAAGTCTTGACATACACACATACCTTCATCTCTTCTTTATGGCCAGTCTTGATGTACACACATACCTTCATTTCTTCCTTGTGGCTCGTCTTCATCTTCTCCAAGATCATCTTCACCTCAGCCAATGCACGCTCCTTGATTGCCAGGGTCTCTGCTTGCTCACGTAGCTGAGCCCTGCAGCTTTCCTGCTCTGTCACCACCCTCTTGAGCTCATAGTTTAGACCTGTTAAAGCAGTGTGTACTATATGGAATACAGTCGTTCATAGCTTATACTTTTACCCATGTGGATATAATCAGACATACTTCGTAGATCATGCTTTTGAAAGCATTATATATACATGGGCACATCACATAATATTCTGGTGACAACGCTCTATATACAGGGCACTGCTATCAGCAGCCCACTTGCTCTCATACAGCCCTTTCTACTTGAGAATGTGGATATAACTAGACATATTTTGTAACTCATACTTCACTGTCACACCTATCGATATACATGTACTTAGACATGCTATGAAGCTCGTACATCGACCTGAGTGTGGATATAGCTAGACATACTTTTAGGCGTATACTTCACCCTTATGGATTTTACTACACATATGGTAGGCATTGTTAACGGCATATAATATGATATTCTGGAGATAACCCTGGTGGCATTGGAATCTCACTTGCTGAGAAATCTGAGATCTGCTAAATTCCAGCTAAAACACATCACCCTATCACTTACACATGACAGGGGTGGCCTTGGCCAGTGAATGGTCGCAAATAGCAGCTCAAGTAATTTCTCAAAAATATCCACTTACAAGAAAAAATCTTTTACATATTTTGAGGGCATAAAATAACTATAATAAGAGATTTTGCATTCCTATTCACCAAAATCTAATACAATATACTTAACACTACAAAGTAAACAATAACATGCTAACCATTGATTTCATTGACGAGTGTTTTCTGGGCATATTGATGTTCCAGTCGGGAAGCCTTGGATGCCTTGGCTGCCAGGAGTTTCTCACTGCTCTTGTGTTGCAGCTCTCCCATGAGAACCACCTCCTTCTGCAGATGAATCACCTACAAGGAGATAAGTAAGAATGTCATAATGCAGCTCTCCCATTAGTACCACCTCCTTCTGCAGATGAATCACCTACAAGGAGATAAGTAAGAATGTCATAATGCAGCTCTCTCATGAGGACCACTTCCTGCTGCAGATGAATCACCTACAAGGAGATTAGTAAGAATTTAATAATGCAGCTCTCCCATGAGGACCACCTCCTTCTGCAGATGAATCACCTACAAGGAGATAAGTAAGAATGTCATAATGCAGCTCTCTCATGAGGACCACCTCCTGCTGCAGATGAATCACCTACAAGGAGATAAGTAAGAATGTCATAATGCAGCTCTCCCATTAGAACCAACTCCTGCTGCAGATGAATCACCTACAAGGAGATGAGTAAGAATTTAATAATGCAGCTCTCCCATGAGGACCACCTCCGTCTGCAGATGAATCACCTACAAGGAGATTAGTAAGAATTTAATAATGCAGCTCTCCCATGAGAACCACCTCTTTCTGCAGATGAATCACCTACAAGGAGATAAGTAAGAATGTCATAATGCAGCTCTCCCATTAGAACCACCTCTTTCTGCAGATGAATCACCTACAAGGAGATAAGTAATAATGTTATAATGCAGCTCTCCCATTAGAACCACCTCCTGCTGCAGATGAATCACCTACAAGGAGATAAGTAAGAATGTCATAATGCAGCTCTCTCATGAGGACCACCTCCTGCTGCAGATGAATCACCTACAAGGAGATAAGTAAGAATGTCATAATGCAGCTCTCTCATGAGGACCAACTCCTGCTGCAGATGAATCACCTACAAGGAGATGAGTAAGAATTTAATAATGCAGCTCTCCCATGAGGACCACCTCCGTCTGCAGATGAATCACCTACAAGGAGATTAGTAAGAATTTAATAATGCAGCTCTCCCATGAGAACCACCTCTTTCTGCAGATGAATCACCTACAAGGAGATAAGTAAGAATGTCATAATGCAGCTCTCCCATTAGAACCACCTCTTTCTGCAGATGAATCACCTACAAGGAGATAAGTAATAATGTCATAATGCAGCTCTCCCATTAGAACCACCTCCTGCTGCAGATGAATCACCTACAAGGAGATAAGTAAGAATGTCATAATGCAGCTCTCCCATGAGGACCACCTCCTTCTGCAGATGAATCACCTACAAGGAGATAAGTAAGAATGTCATAATGCAGCTCTCCCATGAGGACCACCTCCTTCTGCAGATGAATCACCTACAAGGAGATAAGTAAGAATGTCATAATGCAGCTCTCCCATTAGAACCACCTCCTTCTGCAGATGAATCACCTACAAGGAGATTAGTAAGAATGTCATAATGCAGCTCTCCCATGAGGACCACCTCCTGCTGCAGATGAATCACCTATAAGGAGATTAGTAAGAATCAGGAGAACTAAATCCTTCTGCAGATGAATCACTAATCAAGAAGATTAGTAAGAATTTCACAATATAATGTACAAGGAATTTTCCAAGAAAGCAAGACTTACAATTATTTCGCTTTGATAGTATACATACATTTTCTGTCTGTCACATGATATAATGACCACAAAGACAAATTTGCATGCATTGAATTAAAAAAATTATTTAAGGGACTGTTTATAAACATGAGACATACAACCATTTAATGCATACTTTTAAAATCATAATCTTGTTTTTCATTAAAATACATTTTGACATAACTGCCAATATGCCCTTTTAAATTTGAAACTAACAGGCCAGTTGAATATAATGTTTTGAGAGTACATGTACTTGTTCTTTGAGTTTGACGTTATCAGCAGCCACTTCAGACATCTTTTCCAGTTCCTTTGTGGCATTGAACAGCTTGGCCTGACATGCATTCAGGTTCTGAAATAGGAAACTTCCTCTACAGCAAAGTAACACATTGAAATGCTTCCTTTTTGCAGACATTCAGATTATGAAATAGGAAACTTCTCAGTAATCAAGTCAAATATAAATACTGTGTCAGTGATATTAGGAACTTACCTTATTTTTTAAAATAACATCTAAATGTGACTAGGCCAGTAAAAAGAATGGAACTGGGTGCATGTAATCATGATGGTAAACATTTTTTGCAACTCATTGATCAACAAGGGACAAAATTGTCACAAAACCAGGTTTTCATTGTGAAAAAAAAATCTGATAAAGGGAGAAAACTCAAACTGAACTTTTGAAATGACCAAAAAAAATTAACCCCCTTTGTAAGTTTTTTTTTTTTTTTAAATCTATTTTTAGTCGTGGCGACCTTGACATTGGAGATATTGACGTGATTCTTTCGTGGGACACACCGTCCCATGATGGTGAACAAATGTGCCAAATGATTTTAAAATCTCACAATGAATGACATAGTTATGGCCAGGACAAGCTCATTTATGGCCATTTTTGACCTTTGAACTCAAAGTGTGACCTTGACCTTGGAGATATCGACGTAATTATTTCGCGCGACACACCGTCCAATGATGGTGAACAAATGTGCCAAATGATTTTAAAATCTGACGATGAACGACATAGTTATGGCTCGGACAAGCTCATTTATGGCCATTTTTGACCTTTGAACTCAAAGTGTGACCTTGACCTTGGAGATATCGACGTAATTATTTCGCGCGACACACCGTCCAATGATGGTGAACAAATGTGCCAAATGATTTTAAAATCTGACAATGAACGACATAGTTATGGCCCGGACAAGCTTATTCCGCCAGCCCGCCAGCCACCCAGCCCGCCAGCCAGCCCGCCCGCATTCGCCAATCTAATAACCAGTTTTTTCCTTCGGAAAACCTGGTTAAAAATTCAACAAGAGGGCATCAAAGGCCCAACGTCTTTCACCTGAGATACAAAGGAACTGACCTGTTCTGTGCAGCCCAAGATATTATAAGAACAAATATTTTTACCAAGTTTCATAAGAGTGAACTATAAATGTAACTTTTAGAGTGCTAACAAGGTTTTACTTTAGCCATACACGGATAAATTCCCTGCCCCCTGGCGGCCATGTTTTTCAACAGACCAGAACCATTTTCGAACTCATCCAAGATATCATAAGAACAAATGTTCTGACCAAGTGCCATGAAGATATGACAATAAATGTGACTTTGAGTGTGTTAACAAGTTTGTACTACAGCAATATAAGGAAAAATCCCTGACCCTTGGTGGCCATGTTTTTCAACCAAGCAGAACCATTTTTTAACTCGTCCAAAATATGATTGAGACAAATCTTCTGACCAAGTTTCATGATAATCGGACAATAAATGTGTCCTCTACAGCGTTAACAAGGTTTTACTATAGCCATATTAGGAAATTTTCCCCGCCCCCTGGTGGCTATGCTTTTCAACAGACCAAAACCATTTTCAAACTCATCCAAGATATCATTAGAACATATGTTCTGACCAAGTTTCATGAAGATTGGACTATAAATGTAACTTTTTGTGTTAACAATTCTTTACTAAAGCCATCTTAGGAAAAATGTTCCCGCCACTGGTGGCCATGTTTTTCAACCAACTGGAACCATTTTTTTCAAACTTGTCCAAGATATCATTAGGAAAAATCTTCTTACAAAGTTTCATGAAGATAGGACAATAAATGTGGCCCCTAGAGTGTTAATTAGGTTTAACTATAGCCATATAAGGAAAAATTCCCTGTCCCTGGCGGGCAAGTTTTTCAAGCAACTTTAACCATTTTTGAACTCTTCCAAGATAACATTAGGACAGACCTTCTTAAACTTAAAATGAGCTAAGTTTTGTGAAAATGAGCTAATCTTAGTGAATATGGGCACAGATTGAAGCATAAGAGCACAGATTGGTGAATATGGGCAGTTATTGATGAATATGGACACAGACTGGTGAAAAAGGGTATATGTGAGTAGATATGGGCACAGATTGGTAAATATGACCACAGATTGGAGAATGGGCACATGTGGATGAATATGGCGAATATTGTAGAATATGAGCATATATTGATGAATATGATCACAGATTGGTAAATGTATACAGATTGTTTAATATGGGTACATATCAATAATAGAGACATCTTAATGAATACGGGTACAGATTTGTGAATATTTGTTCAGATTGGTGAATATGGGCATATAATATCTAACGCCGCCATTACGTTA
Source organism: Dreissena polymorpha (assembly GCF_020536995.1). Taxonomy (NCBI): domain Eukaryota; kingdom Metazoa; phylum Mollusca; class Bivalvia; order Myida; family Dreissenidae; genus Dreissena; species Dreissena polymorpha. Next base: position 90,701,742 of record NC_068361.1, on the reverse strand, counting down.
ATATTCGACTGCTGCTACCCAGTCGTATATTTATGTATGACACTTATGTAATCTTATTTTACGATTTGCTTGATAAAACGTGATTTCACTGAAACATCGTAATTTATGTAAATCGTAATTTACAACTAGTCGTAAATCGTTGATGAAACGGCCCCCTGATTGGTGAATATGGGCATATATTAGACCAGATTGGATAATAAAGGTCAAGGATAGTTAATAAGGGCTCATGTTGGTGCGTAATGGCCAAGGTTGGTAAATGTAAGTTATGCAAGTGACTACAGTTCAACTTAGGTACAGATGCCAGTCATAGGAAGTTGTCAAATTGGTTGCTGTAGGAAGATGTCTCCTACAGTCAGGTGAACGCTCCTAAGATGGTTGGACAGCTAATAGTATCATTCGCATTCAAAGAAACAAACAACAAGACCTTAGAAAATTTTCTTTGTACACAATCATCACACAGACATAGGCCACAGTTTGTAAATTAGGGCCGCATTAAGTGAATAAAACAAAGAAGGCCACAGTATGTGAATAAAGGTCAAAGTTAGTGATTAAGGGCCACAGTTAGTTATAAAGCGCAGACAGTTAGTAAATAAGGCCTACAGTAAGTGAATAAGGGCCACAGTTGGTGGATAAAGGCCATACTTTGTGACTATAGGCCAAATTTTTTAAATTAGGGTCACAGTTAGTGAATAAGGGCCACAGTTTCATGACTACGGGCCACAGTTTGATGAATAAGGGCTACAGTTTGATTACTAAGGGCCACAGTTTGTGAATAAGGGCCACAGTTGGTATATAAGGGCCATACTTTGTGACTAAGGGCCACAGTACTTGACTAAGGGCCAACTTACCTTCTGCAAAGCGTCCTGCTCCTCCCTCTGTCTCACCAGCAGTGTGTTGAACTCCTTCTTGGCATTCTTCAGGTCCTCATTCTCCTGTAGGCAGGCACTGCCATGGAAACGAATGAGTGATTTGTTTTTATTTGTTATTGTATTAATAATTGTTTATGGTCAAAGAACAGCTGTCATTTAACCTACGTATACTTTTCCTGGCCATATCTTAGCCAGGTCCTTCTACAGGCCAAAGATTTGAAAGAAAAAAGCACTGATTTAGAAGAGATTAAAACGTTCATAAAAGTGAAAAGTGTCCTCCATTATAAGCCTGTGCAGACTGCACAGGCTAATCTCGGATAACACTTTACATGCATTAAGCCCAGTTTTCCCAGAATGAGGCATATATATTTGTTTAGTCACATTACAGCTGTCAGTTCACCTACTCACATTTTACCTGGCATATCTTAGTTGATCTAAGGGCCCAGGCTAGTTAACCAAATACAGCCCAGTGATGGGTGCACTACGCCTCACTTATATCAGTTAACTGAAACTACCCTACTCAGCTATGGAGGAGAATGACATAGAATTCATTTTCTGACCAATCTCCAAACAAGTTAAGTGGTCAAAGAACTCAATACAATTGTTAGTCCTGAGCTTTTAGTTTTGAACAAACTGATATATTTTACAAACTATTTCATTCACACTGATTTCTTATTTAGCTCAGAGTTTATGTCAATCACACAAATCACTCGAATTGCCCAGATAGATCACAAACTGTCTAAACCTCAACTTTTTCTGGCAAAGCATTATGCCACCAGTCTCCAATAAAGCTAACAATGTATGTCAATTACACCAAAAACCTGAAGAAAATATTTTCTCACCTCAGTTGCACTAGTTTTTGGTAGCGATGGCTTTCTTGTTCATTGTTTAACTTCCTGTTCTCCCTCTCAAGCAGCTTTATGGACACCTGCAGATCTCGAATCCTGAGATCGCGCTCCTGCAGTTGCTCGCGCTAAAATTCGTTACCATGGGTTACATATAAATGATAAACAAATATTCCAGGAACAGGCTATGACACACCAAAGTCAAAAATACCTACATCACTTCACCATCCTTAAGCGCTCAGCTGAGTTAACAGACACCAACTGTTGAAGACTTCACCTTGAGATCTTGTTTTTGACCACTTTTTACCCAGATTCAAACATGATCTTCATAATTTAACAATATTAATTCTGACTATGGTTCATCAAGACTGAGTCATAAATGTGGTTATTAGAGTGGTACATGTATTAAGGTATTTCTAACATTCGTGACCTAGTTTATGGACAAGTAACCCATATTCAAACTTGTCCAAGATATTCTCCAGATAAACATTCTGGCCAAGTTGCATCAAGATTGGGCAACTTATCTGGCCCTCTAAGCTTATCATAATAGCTTATCTTGAGCAATGCGTGCTCAGTTTATTAAACAAGAGCTGTCAGATGACAGCGCGCTCGACTAGTCGACTGCTTGACAGTAAGCCATCATGGAGAGAGGGGGGGGGGGGGGGGGGTGGGGGGGGTATAATGTGGGTGTGTGGTCATTTAATAGATGATCTTTCAAAAATTAGGAAAAATTAATTATTCTTATTTATTTTTTATTTTGGGGGGGGGGGGGGGGAAGGGGATTTGGGGGAGGGGGGCATGGAGGAATGTTTGGGTGGAGTGCATTGTGGTATGTCAGGTAAATGTTGTTTTGTCAAAGTTTGAATCAAATGTGATCATAAATTAAGAAGTTATGGCAATTTAAGCAAAATGTTCAATTATCTAAGTATAAAAGGGGCCATAATTCTGTCAAAATGCTTGATACAGTTGTCTGCTCTTGTTTATATATTGGGATCATGTTGGTAAAGAAGGATGCAAAAAATGAAAGCAATATGTCAAAGGACATAGAAAATATTTGAGGTGGTACGCAAATTTTAACATAGATTTATCAATAATATGCATATTCTTAGTATTTAAGGGGCAATAATTCTGTCAAAATGCTTGAAACAGTTGTCTGCTCTTGTTTATAGATTGGGGTCATGTTGGTAAAGAAGTATGCAAAATATAAAAGCAATATGTCAAAGGACAAAGGAAATATTTGGGGTAGTACGCAAACTTTAACATTTGCACGCTTACATGAACGCTGATGCTGGGGTGAGTAGGATAGCTCCACTATATATATTTCATATATAATAGTCGAGCTAAAAATATTAAAATGAAGAATCTTGCTTCTGTAATCGGCAAATTAACTACTATTATGACTGTTAACAAGCGCTAAGAAAATATCACTGGCCAAGAATGCAGATATTGCGAATTCTTAACATGAACATTAATTTTATTGCTCAATTCTATCCAATTAGATTCAGTTGAAACCTTTCTAAGATTGTTCAGAAGCAATGTGCGCCAGTTTTTTATTTTTGCTAATAATGAAAACACGATATGCACAGTCATACCTTGGAGTGGTTCTGTTTCTTAAGCATTTTTTGCAATTTGACATATATTTAATATCCACTACGCCATGACTACATTTCAGGGGCCTATAGCTAATATGCTGCAGCAAATTTTCATTCAAGTTACCATGGAGTTATTCTGTTCCTCGAGAGTCTTGCTGTTGGCAATGTGACGTAGCAGACGTCTGTTCCTCTTGGCGTGCTGATCACGTCTGTGTCGCTCATACATCAACTGGTTGTGCATCAGCTTGAGCTGGGTACGCAGGATTGAGATCTCGTCAGCCGGGGGCATGCCTAGAACACCAACAGAAAGGTTTGTTGTTATATTTTGTATTCTGGGCAATATCTGTGCATGAAGCTTTGTGAAGCTTAAATATGTTCATTTATATTAGATATGAGTTCCCTTATAATTGTTTCTCTTATTTCCTTTTTATAATTGTTTTTCTTATTCTGTTAATTATTTTTGTAAGTATTTAAACCCCTAATCCCTTATGTCATGATACTAATATAAATTGTGAAAGGTATCAAACCAATTGTGGGGGACAATAAAAGTTATAAAAGTCCCTTTCTGCGCCGCTTTGCATTTTTTTTTTACCTTTGACCTTGAAGGATGACCTTGACCTTCCACCACTCAAAATGTGCAGCTCCATGAGATACACATGCATGCCGAATATGAAGTTGCTATCTTCAATATTGCAAAAATTATGGCAAATGTTAAATTTTACCAAACCAACAGACCAACAGACAGGGCAAAAACAATATGTCCCCCACCATAGACCTTACAAATCAATAGTTATTTATAGACGCTGTGGATTTGCTTTAAATAAAAGTACATCTCTTTTATTGTGCTCCGTAAGTCATTCATCTATCCAAACAAACACTAAAATACAGTGTAAACATAGTCAATGATATTACACCTTTGAAAACTGTGAACTGTGGAAATAATTCAGAAACAAGAGGGCCAAGATGGCCCTAGTTCGCTCACCTGAGAGGAGTCGGTTCATTCAATCTTTACCAAATGTCAAACTTGACCTAGATATTGTCCAGACAAACATCCTGGTCAAGTTTTATCATTTTTTCATCTGCGAGTCATGATCAATGTACATATGAAGTTTCATAATCCTTGGCTTAAGCATTCTTGAGTTATCATCCGGAAACCATTTTTCTAAGTTGAGTCAACATGACCTTAAAAGCCATTGTGTGAATACGTTTTTTGGCAGTGTGACCTTGACTTTTGACCTAGTGACCTGATAAATAGGGGTCATCTGAGAGACATGATCAATATACCTATGAAGTTTCATGAACCTAGGCATAAGCGTTCTTGTGTTATCATCCAGAAGCCATTTTACTATTTCAGGTCACCGTGACCTTGACTTTTGACCTAGTGACCTGAAAATCAATAGGGGGCAGCTGCGAGTCATGATCAATGTATCTATGAAGTTTCATGATCCTAGGCATAATTATTCTTGAGTTATCATCCGGAAACCATTTTACTATTTCGGGTCATCGTGACCTTTACCCTTTAACCTAGTGACCAGAAAATCAATAGGGGTCATCTGCGAGTCATGATCAATGTACCTATGAAGTTTCATGATCCTTGGCATAAGCGCTCTTGAGTTATCATCCAGAAACCATCTGGTGGACGGACGGACCGACATGAGCAAAACAATATACCCCTCTTCTTCGAAAGGGGGGGGGGGCATAATGAGAAAACTGCCCCCCTCCCAGCAGCCATGTTATTCAACTGACTGGAACCATTTTTTAACTCTCGTATTAAGAAAACCAATGTTCTGAGCAAATTTCATGAAAATTGGGCCAAAAATGTGACTTCTACTGTGTTCATATGTTTTCACTATATACATATGGAAAAAAATGCCCCGTCCACTTGCGGCCATGTTTTTTTACCGATCCCGACCATTTTCAAACTCCTCCAAGATATCAATAAATTCAATGTTTGACCAACTTTCATGATGATTGGGAAAAAATTGTGACTTCTAGAGTGTTTACAAGGTTTTTCTATAGCCAAATAGGGAAAACTGCTACTATATACAAATGCCTCGCCCACTGGTGGCCATGTTTTTTCACCTATCTCGACCATTTTCGAACTCGTCCGAAACATCAATTGAATCAATGTTTTGACCAACTTTCATAATAATTGGGCAAAAATTGTGACTTCTAGAGTGTTTACAAGGTTTCTCTATAGCCAAATAAGGAAAACTGCCCCGCCCACTGGCGGCCATATTTTTCAACGGATCGGAATCACTTTTGAACTCAACCAAGATATCATTAAGACAAACATTTTGACAAAGTTACATGAAGATTGGGCATGAAATGTGACTTCTACAGTGTTTACATGTTGTTTTCTTTTTTTGACCTAGTGACGTAGTTTTTGACCCGGCACAACCCAGTTTCAAACTCAGCCGAGATTTCATTGGGACAAAGCTTCTGACCAAGTTTCATGAAGATGGGACAAGAAATGTGGCCTTTAAAGTGTTTACGAGCAAATGTTTACGGACGGACGGACATACGACGGACAAAGACTGGTCACAAAAGCTCACCTGAGCGATCAGGTGAGTTAAAACAGTTCTGAGAAAGATCCATAAAGAGAGCAAAAGATATGACTTCTAGAGCGTTACCAAGGTTTCAATGTAGCCATATAAGGAAAATTGCCCAAACCCTTGTTGGCCTTTTTTTTTAATGAACAGCAACCATTTATGAACTAATCAAAGACATCATTCTTAGCAAGTTTCATCATGTTTTTCTAGAGTGTTCACAAGCTTTTTCTTTAATTTAACCTTGTAACCTAGTTCGAAGTTATGTGACCCAGTTTTGAACTGGACAGAGATTATCATTGGAACAAATACTCTGAGTTGCATGCAAATTGGGGGCCTCAAGAGGGTAAATAAGGTTTATGTTGACGACACAAGACACATCACAAACAAAGACAATCACAAAACACAGCACAGCATGTTCATGTTGTGCTCAGATGAGCTAAAAAAATCATGAGATTTAAAGCACCATTCGCATATTAAAAACAAGTATTCTGTTTGAGGTAAGTTGGTTGGATTAACATCAAATGCAGACCCACCCCCAAAGTGTGTCCAGTTGACGTCCTGTGTGCTGGGCATGGGTATCCTACTGAGCTCCTTGGCGTGGATATCATGTCCCAGCTGTAGGTGGCGGTCCAGCAGCTCCGGGGGTGAGTACGTCAGGAAGAATGGCTCGGCATGATCTGGAAAAACAATAATGATTCTCCCTCTGGGAATACGGGGCTTAATGCATGTGCCTATAGAGTCCTCTCAAATAAGCCTATGCAGTTTACACAGGCTTATCAAAGGAGACACTTTTCCGCTTTTTTAGAAAAAAAATCTTTTTGAAGCAGGCCTCTTATAAATGAAAATCCAGTCCAGGCGGAATGTGTCGTCCCTGATAAGCTTGTGTGGAATGCACCTGCCAATATGGGACAAAACTTAATGCACATGTATGACATACTTAATATATGACATGTTTAATTTATGGCATATTGAATATATGACATTTAATGGTTACATATTAAATGCATGACATGTTTAATGTTTCAATTTATTCCCTTTACAAATATCGTACAACAAGAACAAAAATATAAAGCAATTACCCTGGGGATTTTCCGTTACGTTTCCCTTGCACTTTGCACAAGTATTTGATGCAGAGATGTTGAGCACATCCCGTAACACTTGCAGCATACTTCTCTCCTCAGCTGTCCTTGGATGGGAGGACCCTTGGGCCCGGTCAGCAAACACGGGGCACTGAGGGACTACACCCACCCCCATATCACCGAACTTAGTGGTTGTCATAGTCACCGTGGTCTCTTGTCGGACGTTCACACATACTGTCGTACTCGTGCCAGAAATCAACGAGATTTCCTTCAGATCCGCTGGCTGCTTCGCAAAGCTGTCCAAAATGATGGGCTTGATGACAGAGGGACCCATGTCGGACACTTCAAACTTACAAGGCTGAGTTTCGCCGCCTCGAGCGTCGGTTGACAGGCTCCTCACAACGTCCTCTTCCTCATCTTCGTCGTCTTCGTAAGTTGTGGTCACTTTTGGGAACTGGGGACAAGACCTTGACCTACTTTTGGAGCTGAATTTGGGTTTTGCAGGTTCCACGGTGTTTGTGGCTGTCAGACTGTTAAAGCGGATTCTGTTGACACTCTTCATGAATTTCTTCACGGATTCCGCAGTCAATGTAGGATGAGTGCCCTGTGAATTTGATGTTAGTTCCGACACCTCATCGTCATTCTCTTCTGCAATAGACATCATACATAATATAATCTTTGAGCCTCATTCTGGGAAAACAGGGCTTAATGCATGTGCGCAAAGTGTCGTCCCCAATTAGCTTTTGTAGTTCGCTTTTATGTTTTGGGTTCTTCCTAATCAAAATTTCATTAAACTCCTTTAAGGCTGCTGATAAAGTTTTTTACTGACTCTAATTTTTTTAAACACATTTGCAATGGATGAGGTTTCCATGGCGCAGCAGCTATGATGTCTGCTTAGCAACTGGGAGGTCACTGGTTTGATCCTAAATGTGGATCAACATCTCCCGATTTCCCCAAAAGACAGAAATTACTTGTTCTACCCAGCAAATAGACTCTAGATCGTTTCAATGAGCCTTAGGCTTGCAATTCAATCAAGCTAAAGTATATAGGTTTAAACTAATTGAAATGGGTATATAAAGAATAACAGGTTACTGCCTGATCATTTTGTAATATATCAGGCAAGGCTTAGAATAATATAACGGCGAGGCTTGCCAAGCCTCTACTTTATTCGTGCCCAGCCTGATATATTACAAAAAGATCAGGCAGTAACCTGTTTTTCTGTTTAACATACCACTACGTCCCAGAGATTTTAAAGAAATAATGAAAAAAATCCTCAAATGCTACAGTTTGAGTGGGAAAAAAAATGACTTTTGTAATTTGACGTGAGTATGCACGCTTAATATTTGTAAAAAATGTGTTTTGCTGTTTGTGTTGCATTTCGTGTTTAAAATATACATCTTGGTATCAAATTGTTGGCTTTGTTGAATCTGATTTGATTTTACTAAAACTAATTACTTTATAGTTGATTTTGAGTAATATGACCATTCGCCGCACATGACTGATATAAGAACTTTCTGTTGACCATGATAAAAAAAAATATATATCAGGCAACGTTATAGCAGGCAGATATCAATGCCGTGGTATGATAAAAACATAAGAAGATTCCCAACATAGCTGTTACCATCACTAATGCTAAGTCCCTCAATGACTTGTGACAGATTGTCAATGGAGACTGTGTCCAGTTGTGAAGATCCAGGGTCCAAAACAACTGCTACGTCTTCATGGTGCTTCATGGCTGCAGAGTAAACCAAAATGAACATAATTAATAGGAGGTTTCAGGACTAGTAGGTAGGACAGAAATACAACACAGAATATGTATAATTAACTACCATATCATAAAGGAACTGCCACCAAAAAAACTAAACTAAAAAGTTTATTATTCTGCAAAAACTACTCACAGACAAAAATCCTTCCTTAATAATCATCTACACATTAAGATCTTTTAATGATGAAAGTTTGAACAAAATGCATCCAGTAACTAAGAGGTGTTGAAAATACGAGCTTCTGGGGTCTTATTCCAGAAGCATCTTAAGTTAAATTTTATTCTTATCCTTAAATTGGGAAATTTTCTTAAGTGTTTCATTTCATATTGCAATAGATTGGCCTCAAGATATACATTGAAATAACATCATTATGCCAATGTTATTTTAGGAATACCAAACAAACATGTGTTTCCTTATTAAGTAAAGAAGTACAAAACATTGTAATTTTGAACTTAAGTGAAATTATTTAAGAAATGACTTTAGATGTTTCTGGAATACGACCCCTGGGCTACAAAAAGCAAAATGGTCATCATTCTTCCAATATACGTAACAGTTCACATACCTTCCTTTAGGTTCATCTACACATAAAGGTGATTCAACTGTAATAGACTGAGTGAGATCCACCCAGTTGTTAAACAGGAGTTGCAAACACAAGCTAGGGGCAATCAATAGAATGGAAAATTCCTTTTATACTTTACCAAGTTTTGTCATTTAATTGCATGAACAATAAACATAAAAGACATTGGTTACCTGCACCATCTTCCTGACTAGACTGGTTTGGCAAGGGCTGGGATCCCGTATCCACTTCCTGTGACTGGTTCACACTGTACGTGACCTGGGAACCAGACCGCAGACTGTCCTCCAGAAATGTAAGCGAACTGCACCTGGACGTGGCCTTGGAACTCTCAGCCGTATTCGGGCCACTGTTTTGTGCTTTCGAATCAGAGCCCAATGCTTTTGCGTCCAGTATTGGCTTAAGCGTCTCAACCCGTGATTCCTTAATCTTTGCCAAATGTTGCTTGGTCATTTCTTCACTCAATTCATGATCAAACTGCAATTCCCGCGCGGCATGTAGAACTGGGAAGGTTTTTGCACCGAGAGGCGGAGTGTTGATGAATTCGGTTCTAAGAGGGGACGGAGGTACGCTTGGGATGTGACTAGAGGGGGTCAGTAAGGGAACCGCATGATTAGTGGAGAATTCGCAGCTAAGGCGCTTTGGGTCCAAGGATTTTGTCTGTGGTATCCCTCGGCTGTTGGTGCGAACCTGCCGTTGATGAAGAAGAAATGTAAGACTTAGGAGCTCAAAAACTTTTGTAAAGAAATTTTAATGAGAAACAAGAGATGTGTTTGTAAGAAACACAATGCCCCCTACTGCGCTCGCTTTGATTCATTTTTTTTTATTATATCCCTTTAAAAAATATTACTTCCCTTGTGAAAATGATCTGTACCTGCCTTTTTTTTTTAACTTTGACCATGAAGGATGACCTCGACCTTTCACCACTTAAAATGTGCAGCTCCATGAGATATACATGCATGCCTAATATCAACTTGCTATCTTCAATATTGCAAAAGTTATGGCCAATGTTAAAGTTTTCGGACAGACGCACAGACGGACAGACAGTTCAACTGCTATATGCCACCCTACCGGGGGCATAAAAAGGATGATCTAAATATTAAAAGACTGATATTTGCTATGAATCATAGAAATGCTAATTATTCTTTACATATTGGTCACTTTTATACATAATATTTAAACATGAATTTTGGGGTTGTAGGACTGCAATGAAGTGTTATCCCTGAAGGAAGTGTTGTTCCTAATTAGCCAGCAGGAAGTGTTATCCCTGATTAGCCAGCAGGACGTGTTATCCCTGATTAGCCAGCAGGAAGTGTTATCCCTGATAAGCCAGCAGGTAGTGTTGTTCCTAATTAGCCAGCAGAAAGTGGTGTTCCTAATTAGCCAGCAGGAAGTGTTATCCCTGCGTAATGCACATGTTTATCTGAGATGACACTTGACGCACATGCATTAGGCCCAGTTTTCCATAAACAAGGCTTAAATAAGCAAAAACCAGGCCTTCATGTACATACCCTTTCAACATCCTCACTTACAGGTGGAGTCTCAACTGGAGTGTTGACTGGTGTTAAAACTGCATTCACCAGGAGTGATGGACCTACTGTAAAACAGAAGTAAAATCGTTATCAATGGACTGGGAGTGTATTCTGTTCAAGCTCCTTCTATGCAAGAAGGGCCAAGTCTCATGACCATTCTAAATTGTTTAGCTAAATACAGACAAGAGGCCCATTAGGGCCTAAATTGCTCCACTGCTATAAACACTGTGCACGTTTGGAAAGAATAAGATGGAAACTGTGTACTTAATTGCGCAAACAAGGAGAATTTTCTCAAATTCAAGGGGAGATTATTGTGTACTTATTTCTCCGATGCTGCTCATATTCAATAGGGTTCAAGTCCTTATTGATATAAAGATACTGTGAAAATTTGGAAATAATTGGATGAAAACTATGGAATTAATTGCGTAAACAAGCGGGATTTCAAAATTTTCTCATATTCAAGGGGAAGTCATTCTGGACTTATCGCTTTGATGTTGCTCTTTTTAAACAAGGGTTGTTTGTAAAACAAGCCCCATATGGGCGTCAGTTGTAGTGGCAGCATTGTGTGAATACATTTATTGTCACTGTGACCTTGACCTTTGACCTAGTGATCTGAAAATCAATAGGGGTCATCTGCCAGTCATGATCAATGTACCTAAAGTTTATGATCCTAGGCCTTATTGTTCTTGAGTTATTATCGGGAAACCATTTTACTGTTTTGAGTCACTGTGACATTGACCTTTGACCTGAAAATTAATAGAGGTCATATGCCAGTCATGATCAATGTATCTATGAAGTTTCATGATCCTAGGCGTAAGCATTCTTGAGTTCTCATCTGGAAACCATTTTACTGTTTCGAGTCACTGCGACCTTTACCTTTGACCTAGTGACCTGAAAATCAATAGGGGTCGTCTGCCAGTCATGATCAATGCAACTATGAAGTTTCATGATCCTAAGCCTAAGCATTCTTGAGTTATCATCCGGAAACCATTTCACTATTTCGAGTCACTGTGACCTTGACCTTTGACCCAGTGACCTGAAAATCAAAAGGGTTCGAGTCCTCATTAATATAAAGACACTGAACAAGTTTGAAAAGAAGCGGATGAAAACTGTGGACTTTTTCGGAAAAACAAGAAAAGTCTAATGCACGCACACACACACAGACACCATGCTATCCCATAAGCTTTTCTGCCTTTGGAAATAAAGCTAAAAATGAGATTTGAGGTCCACTCAACTGAGTATTGATAATATCGGTCAGGGCATGAACATTTTTAAATCTCAGCTATAAGAATATGCACATATTCCTCCTCTAGCTCAGTGTTAAGTGAGACTCAAAACTCAAAAAAACTTAAGTGAACACCACATTCAGCATGATGGTAAAATACATTTTAACAAGAAATGTGTTTGTCTGAAACACAATGTCCCCTACTGCGCCGCTTTGATTTATTCATTGATTTTTATCATTTGGCAGGTACCAATAATTATCTCCCTTTCAAGCTTATTGGATTTGTTGTTTTGACCTTTGACCTTGAAGGATGACCTTGACCTTTCACCACTCAAAATGTGCAGCTCCATCAGATATACATGCATGCCAAATATCAAATTGCTATCTGAAGGGACATAGAAGTTATGAGCATTTTTCGAAACCTAAATGCAGAAACCTTAACACAAAGTGTGACGGAAAGACGGACGGACAGACTATATGCCCTCCTCTGGGAGCATAAAAATTGAGAAAAAACTCCAAGCTGATTTGGAACATTGATTAAGCTTAAGTATGTAAATCATATTAGTCCAAGAACCAAATGGCCTATGGTACACTATGTGTGAGCTCAAAATTATGCATGCGTCTGTACATTTGAAGAATTGTGTGTAACTAGTCCTCATGAATGGGGGTTTTCATGTAATATGGACACAGTTGTAGTTATGGACACCGTATATATATAATAGTATAAGATACAAGATCGGTTTTATTTTTTTAACTCTTTGGTTTTCCCCATCCCTATTCATGAGCATGGCAGTTTTACAAACAAAAATGTTCAATGTCTTTTTATTTTATTTAAGGATAATAAATGAATATTAAAAACTTAAACATCTTCATTACATGCATGATATTCATCAAATCCTGTCATTTCCCAAAATAAAAGATAAAGAACTTGATTCTTAAGCAGCACCCTGTACCTTTTCTACTCTCTCCTTTGCTGCATGCAAAACAACCTATGGCTACAGAACTCTTATTGGACACTTAAATCTCATATCTGGAACTAAATATACTGACAATAATTCTTAGTATACCGGTAACATTATCTTTTATAAACAACTAAGCATTTTCAAAATAAAACAAACAACAACACATTTTGGCAACCAGTTCATATTTCTATGCACGAGAATATTTTTTTCGACCTAAATTGTCAGCTCACCTTGTTGTGAAGTAGACTGCACCACAGTGGTCTCCATGGTGACAGCGGGAGCAGGCGTGGTCAGCTGAGAGCAAGGCGGGGTGGAGAGACCGATCACCTCCGAGGGGCTCCAGAAAGTGTTGGGAGGGGAGAGTCCGGGGCTCAGCTCTGGGCCAGTCAGGGCTGGTTGACAAAGAGGAGCTGTAGATATATAGGACAGGGGAAAGGGTTCAATAAGTGCCGTGCTCTGTTAAAAGGGGATTTAATACATGTGCATAAAGTGTTGTTACAGATAAGCCTGTGCAGTCAGCACAGGCTTATAAGGGCTGACACTTTTCGCTTTTAGGATATCCAGTTCCTGTGACTGGTTCCTTTCAAGAAAGTCTCCTCTTAGCAAAAATCAAGTTTAGGCAGAAAGTGTCGTCCCTGATTAGCCTATGCAGACTCACGGGCTAATCTGGGACGACACTTTACACACATGCATTAAACCCCCTTTTAACAGAACATGGCCCATATAATATTGTTTTTTTTATTTGGAATTTCCATCTCTAAATAAAGATATGTAGTTATGGTCTACAGGGGATAGTGTGTTCAATATAGTTTGTTTGTTTGGATTTTCCTTCTCCCTATTCATTTAAATGTTCAAACTTTATTGAAAGTGGAGTTACATGGAGTGTTAATTACCATAATTAATGTGTTTTGGGACACTTGAAAAAAAAATCCCCAAAGTTAGTGTCCAAAAATTGAAGAGTCATTCTTACAATATACCTATTGCATTGATGTTTGGATATTCCTGTGAATAACATCACTTGCCAAACTAACAACGTTTGCTTGTTGGTAACACAACATGAAGTATTTATTGCTTTAAGATATGTTACCAATAAATTTTAAACCATATTTTTTTCTTTCTTTTTTACATAAACATACTCCAAGGTTGAACTTTGACCACTGTATACTAGGATAAGCATTTAAGATACATTATTATGAACTTGTAATTAAACAACTTCCACTTCTATATACTGTCCTTATTATGATTGAGTTCTTTGTTGTTGAAAAATTGTGTTTAACATCTGCAAATATAACTGAAGCAAAACTGTCACGCTTCAGATTTTTAGGGTGTGGGGATGGGGGTGCTATAAATCCTTTGATAATTCAATTATTGACAAGTAAATAAGCAATAAATAACTTTCAAAAGCAATCAGATTTTCATAACTGGGACTGATTGACAGCAAACAGCTGTTCAAGAAATGATACAAAACAAACAATACAAATGTAAAGCCACATGAGTGATGCATCACTGGATTTACACAAACAGAAGCAATCCTGAGAAAAAGAAACTGTCATTAATACTGGAGGAAAATCAGGGTGTCTGAATCTGAGTATAACAAGAGCACCGCATAACGGGTGGCACGCTCAGCTGCGAAAGCTTGTCAGAATATTTTTTTTAGGTCACAGTGACCTTGACCTTTGACCTTGATTAGTGACCCAAGAAGAGATGTGTGTTCGTCAGAAACACAATGCCCCCTACTGCGCCACTTTGAAATAAAAATTCTATTTACCATTTGGCAGGTATAGAAATCATCTCCCTTTAAAGCTTATTACTTCCCTTGAATTTTGTCCAATCAAACGGGGGGGGGGGGGGGTCTGTAGACAGTCAGACATCACTGACAACCAAGGCCTGTGGTTTATCAAAGAGATCATAGCCAGAGATCATCATGCATGTATGGACATAATGGACATAAGTCCACAGGTATGTAATGAACACTACTATTAACAACTAAGTATATGAAAGAAATGAAAATTATATCATTTAAAAAAAACTTTGACAAATCAATCATTTGAGCTATAAATAATCAAAATAATAAATCTGTATAGTAACTGTGAAAAGAACTTCAATTCTTGGTAAGAAAATATATAATATGAGATTTATATTTATATAAATTACTTCCCTTGAAAATAATTGTCTCTAACAAATCTCTATTTTTCGCAGCAAATAATTACAAGCCACTACCGTGATTGTAGATTCACCGTTCAAAATGTGCAGCTCCATAAGATACACATGCATGCCAAATATATAAAGTGGCTATGTTCAATTTTGAATAATTATTTCCCTTTAAAGCTTATTACTTCCCTTAAATGTGTTTTTTATACCGTAGACCTTGAAGGATGACCTTGACATTGACCTTTTACCACAATGTGTTTGTCAGAAACACAATGCCACCTACTGCGCCGCTTTGATTTATTTAACAAAAATATATACCTGGGCAGGTCAGATAACTATGTCCATTTATAGCTTATTACTTCCCTTGACTTTGTTTTTTCGACCCTAGACCTTGATAGATGATGTTCACCTTGAAATTGTACCACTCAAAATGTGCAGCTCCATTAGATACACATGCATGGCAAATATAAGATTGCTATCTTCAATATTTAAAAAGTTATGGCCAATGTTAAGGTTTTAGCACGACACCTACGGCGGGAGCAGACCGCTAATCTATTTTTCTTTTTAAAGGTGAAGGGAACTATCTCAATACTTCAATAAAAAAATATGGATGGGTGGGGTGGAGAGGGGGGTATAGTGTGGGGGTGTGGTCATTTATTACATTATCTTCCAAAAATAAGAAATAAAAATGTAAAAACAAAATAAAAATTTTTTTTATTTTTTTTGGGGGGGGGGGGGGGGGGGGAGGGATTCTTGGGTGGGATAGTTGGATGGTCTTTCAAAAATGAAATAATAAAAATAAATATTTTTTGTTTTTTAACCGTTTCCAAAAAAAAAAAATTGCGGGGGGGGGGGGGGGTGGGGGGGGTTGGGGGGGTCGGAGGGGGGGGGGGGTGGTATAATGTGAGGGTGTGGTAATTTATAAGATGATTTTTCAAAAAAAAATATAATGTTTTTTTGGGGGGGGGATTCAGGTGGGGGGCATGGGGGATGGTTTGGGTGGAGTCTATTGTAGTATGTCACGTAAGAGTTGTTTCGTCAAAGTATCAATCAAATCTTATCATAAATAACGAAGTCATGGCAATTTTTGCAAAATTTAATTACATGCATTTGACCTTGAGAGTCAAGGTCATTCAAAGGTCAAGGTAAAATTCAACTTTCCAGGTACAGTACCCTCATGATAGTATGAAAGTATTTGAAGTTTGAAAGCAATAGCCTTGATACTTTAGAAGTAAAGTAGATGTTAACACAAAATTTAACCATATATTCAAAGTTACTAAGTCAAAAAAGGGCCAGATTCCGTCAAAATGCAACTTGTTCTGTACAGTCCCCTTATGATAGTTTGTGAGTGTTTCAAGTCTGAAAGCAATAGCTATGATAGGAGTAAAGTGGCCCAAAACACAAAACTTAACGAAATTTTCAATTTTCTAGGTATAAAGGGGCCATAATTCTGTCAAAATGCCAGTCAGAGTTACATAACTTTGCCTGCACAATCCCCTTTTGATAGTTAGTGTTGCAAGTATGAAACAGCTTTGATACTTTAGGAATAAAGTGGACCTAAACACAAAACTTAACCAAATTTTCAATTTTCTAAGTATAAAAAGGGCACATAATTCTGTCAAAATGCATGCCAGAGTTATCTAACTTTGCCTGCCCAGTCCCCTCATGATAGTAAGTAAGTGTACCAAGTTTGAATGCAATAGCTTTGATGCTTAATGACAAAAGTGGACCTAAACACAAAACTTAACCAAATTTTCAATTTTCTAAGTATAAAAAGGGCACATAATTCTGTCAAAATGCATGCCAGAGTTATCTAACTTTGAATGCCCAGTCCCCTTATGATAGTTAGTAAGTTTACCAGTTTGAATGCAATAGCTTTGATACTTTATGACAAAAGTGGACCTAAACACAAAACTTAACCGGACGCCGACACTGACGCCGACGCCAAGGTGATGAGAATAGCTCTTTTTTTCCAAAAAATAGATGAGTTAAAAAATGAGACAGTTTCAGTAATTAACTTCCGGAGTTTAGGTAGAGGTGAATGAAAAGTCAAAACACAACTGATGACACATTTCAGACAAAATGCGGTCCCAAAAGCTCAGCCTTAGCATTGCACCTGTGAGATAACAATAAACAAACACCAAATCACGGATGACAGAGTAAACACTTCAAATCTTTTTACTCATGACAAAATGTTCACCTGTAATCGCTTGAACAGTGTCAGTGCTGTCCGGTAGGGGCCGCACAAAGAAATGTGAAGGGTTGGTCAAGACTGGACACTGTAGCTCCTCCCATGTCCCCTCTATAGGGTCCAGGGACATCTTGTTACACTCCACTATGATGTCATGGCATTCCTTCTTTTTCCATCTGAAAGATTAGGGAAAGGACCTATTTTAATTAACTCTTTCCCACTTAGATACGTATTTTCACGCATGTGTGGTCCCTTAGAAAGTTACATTTAATTAAATACCTTTCTTGCTAAATTCAAGTTTTAAAGGCTTCATTTCCAACAATTAGTTTACTGATGAGCAGCAAACAGCATAAAATCTACACAGACTGCGAGTTACCCACAGGCTGTTCTGGTTTTATGCTGTTTGCACACAGCCATTTGCACTTTGCTTGTTATGGGGAAAAGGATCAATTTTAATTAAAGGTTCATCCTGAAACTGAGAATGCGGGTACACATTTTTTAAATACTCAACAGTAACACTGTTTTTCACATTTTTTGTTTATAGTCTGCCAAAGTTCAATATAAAAATTGACCATCAGAGTACTCTATTGCAAGTTAAATTCTAAGAATTTGTACTATTTTAGTGGAAAAATATTAATTAAAAACTTTAATTCTAAATATGTTTCTCTTTAATTTTTGTATTTAATTTCCTTAATGTTTCTGAAAATTGCCTAAATGTTTCGTTTCTTTTGCCAACAAACTTTTTATTCCCTGATTTTTCTCCAATTTGTGCCACCAAACAAGAATTCCGTACTTTGTCAGTGATTTTTTAACAACGAAACACCAATTTCCTGATTTCAAATTAATCTGCATTTTTGTTAAGTTTTCCTGATGTTTCCATGCAGGCAATGTTTTCCCCACATTTCCCATTATGCAGTCAATGTTTTCCCGACATTTCCCGTTTTCCCCTGGAGTCATTTCTTTCCCCAAAGTTCCCATTTTCCCTTCAAGTAATGTTTCAACAGATTTCTCATTTTTTCTTCAGGCAAAGGGTTCCCACATTTCCCATTTATCCCTTAAAGTAATGTTTCACCACATTTCCAATCTTCCCTGCAAGTACCGTCTCCCCAGATTTCTACTTTTTCCCAGCAGGTAAAGTTTTCCCCACATAGATCATTTTTAACTGCAAGTAATGTTTTCTCACATTTCGTATTTTACCTTGAAGGTAATGTTTTCCATAAATACTTCCCATTTTCCCCAGCAGGCAATTTTTTCCCCACATTTCCCATTTTCACCTGCATGCAATGCTTCCCCTACATTTACCTGTTTCCCAGACAGGCAACGTTGCCCCCACATCTCCCTTTTTCCTCTGCAGATAATATTTACCCCACAATTCCCTTAGAGTAATAACCTCACCTCTGTGTTGAGGTCTCCTGCTCTTTGGTGCCTGTGATCAGATGGGGATGCAGACGGACACGCTCCAACATGCTCTGACAATGGAACAGGAAGTTCATGTAAGAAATGTTCTGTAGTCATGAATCAAATTATTAACCAGGTATAACAAAACTTGGTGTCCTAAAAAGTTGATATTTTGAAATGACAATGCATCATGTACCTACTATCTTTTAATGTATGTACCTAATGACACTTATGTGTTCAGGGCCCTCAATCTATTAAATCTGCCGCCGAAATTCGGCGGCAGTCCCCCACCTGAAAAGTATACTTTTTTCCCCTTTTGGGGGGAAATTTTTTTTTTTTTTTTTTTTTTTTTTTTTTTAATAGAAAGATGTGTCTCATGATTATTATATCTCAATTCTATTTCAATTTAATCTTTGCAAACATACTAAATTATGAAAAATGCAATGAATATAGTGCAAACATGTACAAATGTAATAATGAGAGAGTAAGTAAAAAAATCCCCCAAAAAGGGAAACGCCGCAAAAATCCCCCCTCCTAAGGGCTGCGGACCCATTCCCCCAAAGTAGTGTGAGGGCCCTGGTGTTAACAGTAATGTTATTACTGTTGGTTTCAATGGTTTGCCTTCATGCAATTCAGTAATCCCATACCAGTCAAAACCCTATCAAATAAAATAGACAGAAAGACAAACATGCTGGAAAGAGGGCAAACCTATATGATCCCCATTGGTGAAACCATTTGTGAACTAAAAAAAAAACAATTGTAAGATAAGTTGCCGATTTCAATACCATACCCAGCTCTAACATTTGCTAGAGTTTGGTCAAAGACCTTCAAAAATTGAACCTACGAAAGTTTCAGCCTTCCAAAAAAACAGTAACGGATGTTCCATCATGTAAGGAAAACACTTTCGAAGAAAATCTTACTTATTTTTCTTCTACATAAATACATATTTCTATGAATGAAAAAGCATTTCAGCTCTTCAAGACATAGGACTGACCTTCAATTAACCTGTAATTTATAGTAAACTTCAAGTTTAACAAGATGCGTTTGTGAAACACAATGTCCCCCTATATGACGTTTGACCTTGGAGGATGACCTTGACCTTGTGAAGGATGACCTTGACCTTGACCTTTTACCACTCAAAATGTGCAGCTCCATGAGATACACATGCATGCCAAATATCAAGTTGCTATCTTCAAAATTGTAAAAGTATTCATAAAATAAGCGATTTGGGCCACATATATTTGACCTCTGACCTTGAAGGATGACCTTGACCTTGACCTTTCACCACTCAAAATGTGCAGCTCCATGAGATACACATGCATGCCAAATATCAAGTTGCTATCTTCAATATTGCAAAAGTATTCATAAAATAAGCGATTTGGGCCACATATATTTGACCTCTGACCTTGAAGGATGACCTTGACCTTGACCTTTTACCACTCAAAATGTGCAGCTTCATGAGATAGACATGCATGCCAAATATCAAGTTGCTATCTTCAAAATTGCAAAAGTATTCATAAAATAAGCGATTTGGGCCACATATATTTGACCTCTGACCTTGAAGGATGACCTTGACCTTGACCTTTTACCACTCAAAATGTGCAGCTCCATGAGATACACATGCATGCCAAATATCAAGTTGCTATCTTCAATATTGCAAAAGTATTCATAAAATGAGCGATTTTGGGCACATATATTTGACCTCTGACCTTGAAGGATGACCTTGACCTTGACCTTTCACCACTCAAAATGTGCAGCTTCATGAGATACACATGCATGCCAAATATGAAGTTGCTATCTTCAATATAGCAAAAGTTATTGCAAAAAGTTAAAGTTGGGCCAAACAGACCAACAGACCAACAGACAGACAGGGCAAAAACAATATGTCCCCACTACTATAGTGGGGGACATAAAAAGTTCACAACTTCTGAATAATTAAAAATTCCAAGCATATATGCAAAACTTTCAGGAGCCAAAATATTCAGACTTCCAGTTCTCAATGAAAGCTTTGCCATACCTTGATGACTTCATCAAAGACTGCCACATTCTCCTTCTTAGAGTAATAGTGGCGTAGGTAGGTGAGGAAATTGTACGGGAACATGCCGTACAGCCGGTGGAACAGGGAGTACACCGCAATCTGAAGATGCAGCAGGAAGATGTCCGGGGCATTGCTCGCTGAAATACATACAGTCCCATCATTCCTCATAACTGTGAACATTCTTGAGGTTTCATATGCCATGCCTTAATCTTAACAAGGGACAAAATTGTCACAAAACCAGGTTTTCATTGTGAAAAAAAAATCTGATAAAGGGAGAAAACTCAAACTGAACTTTTGAAATGAACAAACAAAATTAACCCCCTTTGTAAGTTTGTTTTTTAAAAAAATCTATTTTTAGTTGTTGCGACCTTGACATTGGAGATATTGACGTGATTCTTTCGTGCGACACACCGTCCCATGATGGTGAACAAATGTGCCAAATGATTTTAAAATCTCACAATGAATGACATAGTTATGGCCAGGACAAGCTCATTTATGGCCATTTTTGACCTTTGAACTCAAAGTGTGACCTTGACCTTGGAGATATCGACGTAATTATTTCGCGCGACACACCGTCCAATGATGGTGAACAAATGTGCCAAATGAATTTAAAATCTGACAATGAACGACATAGTTATGGCCCGGACAAGCTTGTTCCGCCCGCCCGCCAGCCAGCCCGCCCGCATTCGCCAATCTAATAACCAGTTTTTTCCTTCAGAAAACCTGGTTAAAAAACCTGGTTAAAAATTTAAGCCATGAAAATTGATGACCATACACCATGCATCGTTGAAGATTACTGAAAATAAATTAATTTTGAATTTTTAATAAGCCTCAGAAAACTGTCAAGTGTTTTGTACTCTATTTTGGGAATGGGGCTGGGTCCTTTTGGATTGGTAAAAATCATGTTGCTTTGGCTGAAATTGTTGCTGTCTTTTTGCAAACAAATACTTAAAAATTTAGAATACAAATGATTTGCATAAATTAACGAAGGTTTAACTTATAGAGCTTGATGGCAGATGAACTAAATGTTGAGATTTATTTCATTTAAGAAAATATTTTTTGTTTTTGAAACCTTCATTTGAGAATTTTTTGGTCCCATTTGGGAAAAATATATTTAAAAAATCCATTGGGAATGGGTCCCCCTACAGGCCCCAAATTTGAACGGGAAAAAAAACGCTGACTGTTAATAATAAAAACAAATAAAATTACTTGAATCTACAGACTGAGGAAGAAAATCTCACGCAAAATGGATTGGCCTTTGTTTAGGCATAAGAGCTCATTGACCAATGAGAATGAAGAATCAAAGACATGTGCATGGTTTTGATTATTATTGCAATAGGGTGAGGTTCACTAAAATTGAGAAATCAATTATTATATGGGGCAAAATAATATTTTATCTAGTTTATTATTTCTAGCATTATATTAAATTAAAAGACAAACAAGGCCATAGGACTTTAGTCCCTCACCTGAGGCTATGGAGAACTTAACCGTTTTTGTGATGTTTCCAAATTCATGCTCAAACTTGGCCAAGATATCACAATGTTTTGGACAAGTTTCATCAAGCAATCAAACTACTAGTGTTCACTATGTTTGTACTAATATATGAGGAAACCTTCAAAACCATAGTTGTCGTGTTTTTGAACATACCGCAACCATTCAAACTCGGCAGAAATATCATTAAAGAAGTTATCCCAAACGTACAGAAGGAAAAAAGTAATCCCTACCGTGGGACACATTTTGAACCCAACGGCGTGATTTTTACTAACTTGGTAGAGGATCTCCACAGATGTTACATGCCAAATATCTAACCTCTGGGTCTTGCCATTTCAGGAGGATTTCACTTGTGTTTACTTACTACAATGTATTTACAAACACAGTTTTACGGGCCGTGATATTCTGTGTCAAATACACATAAAATGCCAGTCAGAACAGTATATTTGTTAGTTTGCGACCCATGGGACAATCATTTTGACGTATTGGTTCTCTTAATATCAACAAGAAACTCAGACAGACAACTGCAGTGCGTAATTTCCTAGAAGGATGTCTGAGTTGTCTTGCTTGTTGATTTATTGACCAATCTTGTTATTGCGCACCTGCTGTTGCTTAGTCCCGAAATGAGATAGCATTGCGTAAATGTGAGCTATTTATGTCGCTATAAAAGAAAAGCTAACTGAGGTTACGATAGCTTATTATCTGGCAAGCAAGATGTAACTATAAAAATAAATACAATCTTTAATTGTACAGGTGTGTGTTCAATCTCGGCTATTGTTTACGTAAATAATCGATAACTATACTTTTAACTAATTTACTTTGTCACAGCCAGCATATTTATTGGGACCCCCATTTTTATTGACAGGACCCCTGAAAATTATTGACTAGAGTCCTAGGGACCCCTGAAATTTGACATGAAAGTAAAACCTTGTACAAACAAGCAAATTCGTTGAATTGATATCCCCCGCCAATATGCTTCTGGTCACAAAATGTGTTATATTTGACACTAAAAAAGCATTTTTTTAAGATACAAAGGGCCATAACTACGTTATTAACAGATGGCGTACAATGCACTTTGGCGTGCATCATCCTCTTATCCATATATATACTCATACCAAGTCCGCCAAAGCATTTCAAGATATGGCTCCAGACACAAAAAAGCCGGATGGACGGACAGACGGAAAGACGGAAGGACGAGCGGAAGGATGGACATTGCTAAAACAATATCCCTCCGCCGTTTTAGAGGATAATAAGCAAATCCTGTTTCAGGGCAAGGCCAATTTTAACCCATGGGGCATGTTTTGAAAAGATTGGGCTGAGAACCACATACATTGTTAGAGCAAAATACCAAATCTCTGAGTTTTGCAGTTTGGAAGGAGGTATTTTAAAGGGTTTTTTTCAACATAAATATCACTGAAAAAATGTACCCCATGGTTGAGGTCAGTTGTGACCCCAGGGTCAGGTGCATGGTTTTAAAAACTTGGTAGGGGACCACCATTTGATGTTACATGCCAAAAAACAAACCTTATGTGCAATACTGTTCTGGAGAAGATTTATGTTTATGTTTTTATGTTATACACATTAAACGGATACATGTTCACCTGTGGGTGGGGTCATTTTTTACTGCTGTTGCATGATTTGAAGAAACTAGTTAGAGGATCACCATTTGATGTTACATGACAAATACCAAACCCCTGGGCATTGCAATTTCAGAGAAGAGCATTGAAGCTAGCAAAGTAAAATATGGACAGAAGATGGATAGAACACGAGATGTGTTTGTCAGAAACACAATGCCCCCTACTGCGCCACATTGAAATAAAATTTCTATTTATCATTTGGCAGGTAAAGAAATCATCTCCCTTTAAAGGTTAGTACTTCCCTTGAATGTTGTCCGATCCAACCGGGTGGGGGGGGGGGGAATAGGGGGGGGTGGGGGGTGGGGAGGGTCTCACAGTCAATTATGACCATGTCAAACATCACTGACAACCAAGGCATAAAAGAGATCATAGCCAGAGTTGATCATGGACAGAAGTCCACAGGTATGTAATGACCATCAAAGAATTTATAATTATATCATTTAAAAAAAAACTTTGTCAAATCAATCATTTAGTTGTCAAATCAATCATTTAGGTTATAAATAATCAAAATAATAAATCTGTACAGTAACTGTGAAAAGAACTTCAATTCTTGGTAAGGAAATATGTAATATGAGATTTATAATTATATAAATTACTTCCCTTGAAAATAATTGTCTGTAACAAATGTCTTTTTTTAGTAGCAAATAATTAAAAGCCACTACCGTGACTGTAGATTCACCACTCACAATGTGCAGCTCCATGATATACACATGCATGCCAAATATATAAAGTGGCTATGTTCAATATTGAATAATTTTCTCCCTTTTTAAAGCTTATTACTTCCCTTAAATCTGTATTTTTTACCGTAAAAAAGGATGACCTTGACCATGACCTTTTACCACAATGTGTTTGTCAGAAACACAATGCCGCCTACTGCGCCGCTTTGATTTATTTAACAAAAATATATACGTGGGCAGGTCAGATAACTATGTCCATTTAAAGCTTATTACTTCCCTTGACTTTGTTTTTTCGACCCTAGACCTTAAAGGATGATGTTCACCTTGAAATTTTACCACTCAAAATGTGCAGCTCCACGAGATACACATGCATGTCAAATATCAAGATGCTATCTTCAATATTTAAAAAAGTTATGGCCAATGTTAAAGTTTTTTTTCGGACGGACGGACAGACTGGCATACTGACTGACGGACAGTTCAACTGCTATATGCCACCCTACCGGGAGCATAAAAACATCACGTAACATGGACTTCCATCACACCCTTGCATACCTTAAATTGGATTTCTGAAAGACGAAGAATGCAGCAACTATTTGATCCCCCTCATTAGACATTTCCCCTTTAATAAAATCACCATAAAATTAATATATTTTTTTACATGTAAATGTTTTTTCTGGAGGAAATTTTTGTATTTAAAACATTTTTTACATAATTTCAAAATAAATGTCAAGAATTACAAATTTATTTTTAAAGATTCACCAAGAATTAGCATGCAAATAATGCGTTCTGAAAAAACTGGGCTTAATTCATGTGCGTAAAGTGTCTTCCCAGATTAGCCTGTGCAGTCCGCATAGGCTAATCAGGGACAACACTTTCCGCTTTAATGGTATTTTTAGTTTCAAGGAAGTTCCTCCTTACCGAAAATCAAGTTTAGGCGGAAAGTGTTGTCCCTGATTAGCCTATGCGGACTGCACAGGCTAATCTGGGACGACACTTTACGCACATGCAATATGACCAGCTTTCACAGAACAAGACACATATCATTCTCATATTATGCAATTCAAACCACATTAATTTTTATATAAGTGTTTAAAGTCAATTGCTATGGCAATAAAATGTCCGAGCATCTACATACGCAGTTTCTTGACGGAGAATGAAGCCAGTCTGTTAAACACTTCAAACAGGTCCGGAAGGTAGGGTCCAACCAGGGTTGGTATCGATGGCAACAGAATGGTCACTATGGTAACGCCCGTCATTAGGACAGGAATGCTTGTCTCTGCCTGCGAATATTTCGTGTAAGTGAAAATGTATATATGTGAATTAAAAAGGAGTGCATTTCTTTTACATTATTATCAATTTTAATTCACAATTGATGAAAGAAAATAATTAAGAAAATTTAAAACTTCCAATTTTGTTATCAAAAGCTTTTTGTTTTCAGCCTTTTTCCTATTTCTGCACCAAATTGGATGAGTACACATCAATAAATACATATCCCATAGTAAGATAGGCTTCTGTACAGTAACATTAACAAACTGTTCGAGTAAGAGAAGTAGAGAAAACTTAGCAGCATCGTTAATTTAGCTTAGGTAAAACCTTAGCTTGTAACATATGATTGGGTTGAGTGAGTAGGCCCTATATTGTATTGTAATGGGCAAATGACAACATGCCTTTAATAAAAGACAAGCTGATGTAATCTAGATTCATTACTCCTATGTTGCATGCAAGTCACACCACCTGACCTTGAGGCACTTGAGGATGACCTTGAGTACCGACTGAGACACAATCTTGTGGAGCCAGAGTGGCTCCCTGCAGACAACAAACAGCAGCAGCTGCAGCGCGGGCAGCTGGTGATCGCTGGACTTGATACCATCATGGAGCTTCTCCAGTAAGTGCTGGGCAACAAAATAGACTGGTGTGCATTGAGGAACAAAATAGACTGTTATACACTTATTGTTGGGAAAACAAAATAGGCTGGTGTACAGAAAGTGCTGGGCAACAAAAAAGACTGGTGTACATTGAGAAACAAAATAGACTGGTTTACAGTTAGTGTTGGGGAAACAAAATTGACTGGTATACAGTAAGTGCTGGGAAACAGAATAGATTGGTGTACATAGAGGAACAAAATAGACTGGTGTACAGTAAGTGTTGGGGGAAACAAAACAGACTGGTGTACAGTAAGTGATGGTGAAACAAAATAGACTGGTATACAGTCAGAGCTGAGGAACAAAAGAAATTGATATACAGTAACAGCTGGGGAATCAAATAGACTGGTATACAGTAAGTGCTGGGAAACAAAAAAGACTGGTGTACAGTAAGTGCTGGGGAACAAAATAGACTGGTTAACAGACAGAGCTGAGGAACAAAATAGACTGGTGTACAGTAAGAGCTGAAGAACAAAATAGACTTGTGAACAGTAAGGGCTGAGGAACAAAATAGACAGGTGTAAAGCGAGAAAAAGGGAACAAGGGACAAAATTGTCACAAAACCAGGTTTTCATTGTGAAAAAAAAATCTGATAAAGGGAGAAAACTCAAACTGAACTTTTGAAATGACCAAAAAAAATTAACCCCCTTTGTAAGTTTTTTTTTTTTTTTAAATCTATTTTTAGTCGTGGCGACCTTGACATTGGAGATATTGACGTGATTCTTTCGTGGGACACACCGTCCCATGATGGTGAACAAATGTGCCAAATGATTTTAAAATCTCACAATGAATGACATAGTTATGGCCAGGACAAGCTCATTTATAGCCATTTTTGACCTTTGAACTCAAAGTGTGACCTTGACCTTGGAGATATCGACGTAATTATTTCGCGCGACACACCGTCCAATGATGGTGAACAAATGTGCCAAATGATTTTAAAATCTGACGATGAACGACATAGTTATGGCTCGGACAAGCTCATTTATGGCCATTTTTGACCTTTGAACTCAAAGTGTGACCTTGACCTTGGAGATATCGACGTAATTATTTCGCGCGACACACCGTCCAATGATGGTGAACAAATGTGCCAAATGATTTTAAAATCTGACAATGAACGACATAGTTATGGCCCGGACAAGCTTATTCCGCCAGCCCGCCAGCCCGCCAGCCAGCCCGCCCGCATTCGCCAATCTAATAACCAGTTTTTTCCTTCGGAAAACCTGGTTAAAAATCCTACTTTGAAAGGACCATGGGGAGGCAATCTCACATAATGCAGTCAAAGGCAAGGAAAGACTGTGAACCCCAAATCAGCCAGTAGAAATAAACTAAAATGGAAAATTCCAGATGAAACAAGCATCATAAGCCTGATGTTCTGATGATATTTATAATAAAGTTTGGTGAATATAATGATGAAAACAGTTGGAACTAAAAATCAGAAGCCAAAGCAGTCTATAGACAGTCAGACAGCACACCTTTTTATCGAGGCCTTCCATGACCTTGACATTTTAGCCAAGTTTCAAGAAAACCCTTCAAAGGCTTTGTATGTTTAAGCCGCGCTCTGTAAAAAGTGGGTTTAATGCATGTGCGTAAAGTGTCATCCCAGGCTAATGAGGGACGAAACTTTCCACTTTTAAGATATTTTTCGTTTCAAGAAAGTCTCTTCATAGAAAAAATAAATTTAAGCGTAAAGTGTCATCCCTGATTAGCCTGCTTGGACTGCACAGGCTAATCGGGGATGACACTTTACGCACATGCATTAAACCCCCTTTTCACAGAGAACTGCCCATATGTACTGTTGTATGGTGAATGTGACCTTGACCTTGAGCTGGCATGACTGACTCATGCTCACATAGTCTTAATGGCCTAAACTTTGAAGCCAAGTTTCATGAACATCCTTCAATGGTTTTAGGAAATATGGATGGTACAGTTCAAACCTTTAACCATGAGAACCAAGGTTCATGTAAAGCCTGAATAGCTGACTCATGCCTTCTGCACAATGTCTTACTGCCCTTAAAATTTGAAGTGATGCAAGTTTCATGAAAATCTGTCAAAGGGTTTACAGGATATAAAGCGGACATACAAGTTTTACCAACAGACTGATGGACAGAGTGACTGACGCACTGAGAGATGGTAGAAAGGAATTCCCATCATATTAGTGGGAGAGGATTAATAAGCTCTTGTATGTGAGTTATGACTTGTAAAGAATCTGTGACTATTGCAACTTAGCATTTTGCCTTTCCAAAATAACAATGCAACATGTAAACGATTTGTAAATTACTTTTGAGGTGATATTGCAAACAGTCTCTATATATAGCTGGTCACCATGGAAATTACTTGTAAAAAAGATGTCGATCTAAAAGCATATTTATAAGCATCTCACCTTATCATGAGGGTCAGCGACCTTACAGAGGATGTCAACCACACTTTGAGACTGGGTCAGGAAGTAGTAGTCCACTAAGCTATGCACTAGCCATGACTCCTTGGCTGCAATGAGAACCTCATAGTAAACTTCATGAAATAATAAAATGGTCAAGTCAAAATGACGCAATCTGAGGCCTTCAACACAGTAACCAGAGCCTGAAATAAATTAAGGTGTATACAAGTGTGTGACACACTTAAAGCCTGGTGTTCCTGTGCAACTTGGTATAACTGTGCCACTTACTTCAAGCTAAGTTTTCCTGTGCAATAGTGTTACTCACTGGAGGCTAGGTCGCATAATTTTTCCTCTATTTTAAGATGGTATTGTAAAATGACACCATTCCCAATGAGGCCATTTTTCCCATTTTCAAAATAACAAATTCCTAATTTACAAAAAAATCCTAATTCGCAGAAAAAATTGATGACGAGTTGCATACGCACATGTTAATCCCTTTTGTCAAAACATCGCAGTCTACACAA
Source organism: Dreissena polymorpha (assembly GCF_020536995.1). Taxonomy (NCBI): domain Eukaryota; kingdom Metazoa; phylum Mollusca; class Bivalvia; order Myida; family Dreissenidae; genus Dreissena; species Dreissena polymorpha. The sequence goes on along the minus strand of NC_068361.1, from coordinate 90,672,346 downwards.
TAGGTCAGTATACCTGCTAAGCGTGTTTTCACAACAACCACCACTTAATCCAGTTGTGTCTGGATTTATGGTAGGTGTTCCAGTATAACTGTGTTACTAACTTTATGGTATGTGTTCCAGTATAACTGTGTTACTTTATGGTAGGTGTTCCAGTATAACTGTGTTACTAACTTTATGGTAGGTGTCCCAGTATAACTGTGTTACTCACTTCATGGTAGGGGTTCCAGTATAACTGTGTTACTTTATGGTAGGTGTCCTGGTATGGTAGGTGTCCCTGTATAACTGTGTTACTAACTTTATGGTAGGTGTTCCAGTATAACTGTGTTACTTCGGTATAACTGTGTTACTAACTTTATGGTAGGTGTGCCGGTATAACTGTGTTACTCACTAAGGTAGGTGTTCCAGTATAACTGTGTTACTAACTTTATGATAGGTGTTCCAGTATAACTGTGTTACTAACTTTATGTTGGTGTTCCAGTATAACTGTATGTGTTACTAACTTAATGGTAGGTGTTCTAGTATAACTGTGTTACTCACTAAGGTAGGTGTTCTAGTATAACTGTGTTACTAACTTTATGGTTGGTGTTCCAGTATAACTGTGTTACTTGCTTATAGGTAGGTGTTTCAGCATAACTGTGTTACTAACTTTATGGTAGGGGTTCTAGTATAACTGTGTTACTAACTTTATGGTAGGTGTTCCAGTATAACTGTGTTACTAACTTTAAGGTAGGTGTTCTAGTATAACTGTGTTACTTTATAGTAGGTGTTCTAGTATAACTGTGTTACTAAATTTATGGTAGGTGTTCTAGTATAACTGTGTTACTTAATGGTAGGTGTTCTAGTATAACTGTGTTACTTAATGGTAGGTGTACTAGTATAACTGTGTTACTAACTTTATGGTAGGTGTCCCAGTATAACTGTGTTACTCACTTCATGGTAGGGGTTCCAGTATAACTGTGTTACTTTATGGTAGGTGTCCTGGTATGGTAGGTGTCCCTGTATAACTGTGTTACTAACTTTATGGTAGGTGTTCCAGTATAACTGTGTTACTTCGGTATAACTGTGTTACTAACTTTATGGTAGGTGTGCCGGTATAACTGTGTTACTCACTAAGGTAGGTGTTTCAGTATAACTGTGTTACTCACTTTATGGTAGGTGTTCCAGTATAACTGTGTTACTAACTTTATGTTGGTGTTCCAGTATAACTGTACGTGTTACTAACTTAATGGTAGGTGTTCTAGTATAACTGTGTTACTCACTAAGGTAGGTGTTCTAGTATAACTGTGTTACTAACTTTATGGTTGGTGTTCCAGTATAACTGTGTTACTTGCTTATAGGTAGGTGTTCCAGCATAACTGTGTTACTAACTTTATGGTAGGGGTTCTAGTATAACTGTGTTACTAACTTTATGGTAGGTGTTCCAGTATAACTGTGTTACTAACTTTAAGGTAGGTGTTCTAGTATAACTGTGTTACTTTATGGTAGGTGTTCTAGTATAACTGTGTTACTAAATTTATGGTAGGTGTTCTAGTATAACTGTGTTACTTAATGGAAGGTGTTCTAGTATAACTGTGTTACTTAATGGTAGGTGTTCTAGTATAACTGTGTTACTAACTTTATGGTAGGTGTCCCAGTATAACTGTGTTACTAACTTTATGGTAGGTGTTCTAGTATAACTGTGTTACTCACTAAGGTAGGTGTTCTAGTATAACTGTGTTACTAACTTTATGGTAGGTGTTCCAGTATAACTGTGTTACTTGCTTATATGTAGGTTTCCCAGTATAACTGTGTTACTAACTTTATGGTAGTTGTTCTAATATAACTGTGTTACTAACTTTATGGTAGGTGTTCTAGTATAACTGTGTTACTAACTTTATGGTATGTGTTCCAGTATAACTGTGTTACTCAAGTTATGGCAGGTGTTCTAGTATAACTGTGTTACTAACTTTATGGTAGGTGTTCCAGTATAACTGTGTTACTAACTTTATGGTAGGTGTTCTAGTATAACTGTGTTACTAACTTTATGGTAGGTGTCCCAGTATAACTGTGTTACTTGCTTATAGGTAGGAGTTTTAACTTCATGTATCAATATGTTACTCACTTGATGCCAGGTGTTCCTGTATTAGTGTGGTGATCCCCTCTGTGACCTGTGTCTCCTCTGATTCCAGCAGAGTGAACAGCTCCTTCACATCAATCTGCTTGCCTTCAAGCATGCTGGCAGCCATCAGGCTACAGGACTAGTCTCTAAAATAACAATAGCCCACACAGTATTGACAACAACTTATTGTTATAATCTATTTTATACAAGTCGTGTTACCTTCTTGAGTTTTATTTAAGTTCTTATTATGGATATTGTTTTTTTTAATTTAAGAATCCTATCACTGTATCATTTAAGCATAAAACTAAAGCCCCAAGACAAAACTTCTACTCTGAATATTTCTGGGCATCAAGTCTCATCTACAAAGTTGCACTAACAGCATCCACTGACACTCAATATCTGTTGAATATCCCATTCATTGATTTCCCTTTCTCCTAATATTGTTTACAACTCTAGAATTATATACATATATACAAATTTGAGTTTTTTTTTGTGTTTTTTCACAATTTTGAGAATGCTGACGGAGCTATTTAGATTAGGAAAAATTGTGTTGTTTTGACTTGAACTGGGAAATTTAGTGGGGTTTTTTGCTCACAACAAATACTTTAAAATACAAGTATTTGTAACCTTACATTTGCTAAGGATTTTACTTGAAGAGCTTGATAGATTAACTGATTGTTTCAATCATTAATTTTTTGTTTATCTTTTTGGGGAAACATTCAATCAGGAATTATTAACAGTCATTTGGGGAAAATATATACTTGTTGAGATTGGGAATGGGGCCTAATATCTGCCCCACATTTGAGAAATAACACAGTATTCAGGGACGTTCCTGAGACTATTTCAGCTATAAGCACGATCGAGAAGCGAAGCTGCGAGCAGTGGGTAGGTGCGGGAGGGGGTCTTCCCCTCCTGATGGGGGTGTTTGGGTGGTCTTCCCCAATTAAAGTTTGAAAAATTCAAAATGCAGATGGTGCGTTTTGGTGTTATCTTTCAGCCATGTTTTGGCAATTTTATTCATCAATTTCTTGCTTGAAAAAGACCGATGAAACAAAATATTTCATTAAACATTGTCAACAGCAAATATCATCTAATGAACATGTTTCGCTGACGCTATCTCTAAAAACATGTGGATAAAACGGAGCGTTCGCCGACACTTTGAACATTTGCGCCATGTAAACATAATCTGGTACCCGTGTCTAAATATTGGTTCCCAAAAAAAATGAAGGGTTACAGCAGTCGTAAAACGAGTAAAGTGTACACGGTGGTTACTACCTCTCATCAGTGCAAAAAGACTTTACTTTGTATGTTTGGAGTTAAGTCTGTGTTGTTTTTTGTACCCCTGTTATTTTCTAAAAGTGGACGTCTTGGTTGCTTGTTTACATAATTATACCCCTAACCCCCCTTAGCCCTCTTTTTTTATTGATTTTTTTCAAATTTTAAGAGTTTTTATTTTTAAAGTTTTAAACTGAATTTTACGCACGGGCGTACTGCCGCATGTGTAGGAACGCCCCTGGTATTCTATATCAAGATATTGCCAGTTTAGTTACATTTTCATAAAAATTATACAATCAATAATATATGTGTCACAGACACTGATTCTCCTACAATACCAGCGCCGTAGCCACGCTGAGGCACACCGAGGCAGATGCCTCGGCTAAAATTTGCAGAGCAATGTTCAGATTACAAGGAAAAAAGGAAAATTTATATCAAAGAATAAAATCGATATAAGAAATTGAGGCAATTTAATGAATTTAAGGCACTATGATATTTACAAACAAATATTATCATTGAGTACAATTGGTTCATGTTGAGGCAGATAATTATTTCATTTTAATAACTTCAATTGATACCAAATGGCTCAGCAAAATGATTAGGAAAATCCGTATATTAAACAAAGCGTCGCACTGTACACTTCGATGTTACAATCATCGGGACATCGGAACGTACCGAGCGAGAATCGGGTGTTTTACGACCAGGTCTGGGACTATTTTGGACCTAGACACACTTCGGGTGGTTGGCGTTTTCGCCTTTATTAGAATTCTCCTCTTTATGGCCAGCGTCAAGTTTAATCCGGGACCGTTTCAGGTGGTAAGAATCTTTGTTTACATTAGAATTTTCAAATTATGATATCTCACGTATCAAACTTTTTTGATATAAAGAAGTTCAAGTATTTTCTTTTTAATAGTCAATGAAGTTGATGAAAGAACGTTGATAACTGTCAACTGACAGAAAATGATGACGCAGTGCTAAAACAAAATGTTACACAAGAAAATTGAAAAAATGGCCAAAAACCGATTTAAGTTAAATATTTGTACTCCTCATGATAAACAATATGCCCCTGTGACGCAATCGGTACGGCGTCAGACTCTGGATCCATTGCTCACTATTATATTGTCACTGCGTTGTTTCGAATCCAAGTAGGTCCGTGTTTAAGTAAATTCCATCAATGATCCTTTTTATATGTGTTTATGATTGAAAACGCTTTTGATTTAATGCATTTAAATATTTCTTTTAAGAGCCATATTGTGCTTTCAAGCTCTAAATGGAAAAACGAATCGTCCACAAATTTTTTCACAGTGAACTTGTCTGAACTACAAGAGCAAGTTTGCGGAAGCTGATTTGATGTTAACTTAAGAAATAATTTTTTTTTATTGGTTCTTGTACATGTTAGCGGAGTTTTAGCGCGTTGCGAAGGCTTAAAACGTGGACACGTTCTACTATGAAAGAGGAACGGCTTAATGGCATCGCTTTAATGTTTGTGCATAAACACATTCCAGTTGATCAAAAACAAATTCTTCAAATTTGGGATTCGACTGGAGACAGGAGAGTTGAATTAGCGTTCAATAAGATTGATATTTAAAAGTTGAAGAATAATAAAACATGTTCATGAAACATTATTCGCCAGATAAATCTGTTTCTTCATATTATAAGGTAGATCTATTTTTTATTTTAGTATTTCAATAATAAATATGTAAAGCACATTATATTATCCATATACATACTATGGCTTGTATGAGAGTGCTGCGTCTCAATTTTTTCTTTTTTCTATCTGACTTCAAATGAAGTATAACTATTTTTCTATAGTTAAGTTTGTTACATCATTGTCACTTCAAACACGGTTTATGGTACCAAAATATAAAATTGACAATGAACGTGTAGCAGATTTTTGTGTGAACTTTATTGATACCAAACGGTAATATGTAGCGTCCACGCTTCCGATAATTAATGTATAAAATGTAGTGTTTTTTTAATGGCCTTTAGAACGCACCAGAGACTTTCTAGGTAAAAAAAATTCCAGGGGGGGGGCATGCCCCCGTACCCCCCTATAAGGACCTAAGATACTGCCTCGGCTTAAATTTGGGTCTGGCTACGGCACTGAACACATGTTTGGACACTAAACACTATTATGACTATATCTTCTACTTTGGATAAACAGAAAAAGGCCATAATTTAGCAAAAACTAATCTTAGTCCAAATTCATTATTCTACACATGAAGGTTAGTCAGTCTGCTTTAGCTAAATAAAGATGTATAAAATTGAGGACTGGAAAAGATTCCTACAATGTAAATGTTGAACAGATAAACTCAGCCCACTTCATAAACCAATTTTACTATTTACAGATCAGTGTTGTTGCTTTTTCTTCCATACTGCTGTATTAACTCGTATTTATGTAGCCTGTGTCTCTGTAAAATTATGTAGATCTAATTCAAGCATGTATTCTGTGTACACAACATCATGAACATGACACTTTATTTGATAGGTGTAGCATGTAACCTATTTCGAGAGCTTCAATCATGTAAGACAAAAGAAGAACATTCGAAAGAATAACAGCAAAAGAGGATCGATACGAAAATGTTATCTAGTCAAAAATACATATCCAGAACAAAACAAAAACGAATGACAATTACTTTCTTACTACTTCACAGTTATTCTTCCTTTTGCTATTTGACATCAATGCCTACACCGCACTTTGATTATTTACTGTAAAGTAACCCAAATCACACTTCCGGTATAGTTTGCAGGGATTCGCGGGTAACGTTTGGTCAACGAAATTCTACCTTAAATTATTATTTGTTTCATCATCGGCAGCATTTCAAAAGTGAGACGTAAGAAGATTTGTAGTTCTTTGTTCTTGCAGGAATGGACTCCGACAATGACGATCTTGATGATGACATCGAAAGATTGAAAATAATTTTACAAGATGGAGAATCGGACGAAGGGGAGGCAAGCGATGGCGAACTCCGAAATCTAGAGGATGAAGGTTTTTCATGTTCTTCATAAACGCCTCGATGGCATGAAACATTTTTATGAATGTTTTATAAAACAATTCCTCGTCTTCAAAAGCCTTTTCGAATTATCAAATGTGTAAACATTTTTTTTCAGATTTCATCTTTTCGTATTATCAAATGTGTTAACATTTTTTTCAGATTTCATCATATGTTTTAACTTTAAAGGGAAGTAATAACCTCAAAATACTTGTCGCTTCAAATCAATTGTGAAGTTTTACTCTGACAGCTAGTTCTTTTTTAATGCTCTGCATGTTTGTTTTTTTACTAAGAAAGTGACCCTGATATTCGGCGTCTTCCCCTACCAGGCTTCCTGAAAAGGCCGGACCGCCGGTCTTGTCCGCCAAAATTCTTTATGGTCCGGCGAAGTTTCTAATATCGCCGGTCCTTGTGACAGGCCAAAGAAATTATTACTATATACCGAAAAGTCTGATACTTGCCTAAAGAACGAAAACACCCCATTAGAATCACTCTTTTCGTGAATGTCGAGCCTTTTTGTCATTAAGAACACAAACGCGTCACTCGTTCTTAAGAGTGCTCTCCCTTTGTTGTTTTTTTCAAAAGCGTCAATTTCATTTCTTCGACATATTACTGTGTCATATCAAAACAATCAATATGAAGCGAAACTGTAAACTTTTAAACAGGATTATGGAAACATCACAGTTAGCTTCGGAACCAAGAATGCACACGAGCAGAAACTTGTTTCAATCTGCAAGTTAAACGGGATTATTTTCAATCGTACAGTTTCCCCTGAAAGTCTTCGAAAATTAAGCATTTTGATGTAAGGCCTTCTTGTCCCCAGACTTTTTCAACCCTCAATATTGCGAATTAATCTTATAAAATAGCCTATTACATGCATCCGAGCCCTACACAAATATATATTTTCCTTTGAGTCTGGCTACAATTTAAAGCTGTTTTCCATCATACACTGTAATCACTAAAACACGCAAGTGTTTTGTTTTACTTTATCAAGTGTAATTTATACACAAGCCAGGGTTTTTTTTTACTAAGAAAGTGACGCCGATATTCGGCGTCTTCCCCTACCAGAATTTTTCCCCTCAAAATACAATTTCCCCACCAAAAATATCATTTTTCACCAAATTATAATATTTTCTTTCAAAGAAATGTTTATTTTTCCTTTGAGCATTCGACAATTATCCAATTTGCACCATGTACAACGATCTCGCTCTCTCTCTCCAGACGAACACAAAAAATCTGGGAATCCTAGTTATTCTAATATTCTGTTGTGCTTCCATAAAGAGTTTTCGCCTTATGTTCTTGTCCGAATGTTTTCGAATATTCCATTCAATCGCAAAGCACATAAACTTTAAGTATCCATTAGTTTCACTGATATTCATGTTTGATACTGCTAATAATTATCAAGCTTGATATATGGGTATGACATTATGAAGTGCGAAAATACACACAATATTTTATTTTTAGTCTAGATATTATCTACCTCGACTGCATCACTTTATAATAGCACTTCTGATAGGGCTGTGTTGACAATAATATTGTCTCACGAAAGGTTTCCTTCATTACACATATTGCATCCCTCAATCTTTGAGTACTAAGTGAATTTTTTTGCCCAAAATTACAGCCTCTTAAAAGCTGTTTCCCAATTGCAAAAAGTAAAAAAGACTGTTTCCCAATTGCAAAAATTAACATTTTGCCCAAAAATCTGACCGAAATTTCTTGGAAAATATGCTAAGCTTTACCAATAAACTCAATAATTGGTTTATTTAGTTAATTATACATCAATTTGATGCCCTAGCACTTTCTAATATAATTTTTAGAAAGCATTTAAACATGTCCTTATTAACAATTGGTATACTGTTATTAAAAATCATTTTAATAATGTTTAATTTTTACTAATAAGTAATTTCATTGTCTATCACTTATTTTTTCCCAATCAAAATAGCACAGGCTGTAAAATATAAAGTGAAAAAAAAAACTGCTACTTCCAAGCCCCGAATAAACACTTAAGAATTTATATTTTTCCAAAATTTACATACCTGCATAGGTTCCTTCATTTTAATAATTTTCCTTGAAAACTTTATGGATAAGACTTCCTTTTCATTTATTAGACAAAAATACATAGTTAAGATATGTGGATAAATATTATTTGCTTTTCAGAATCCTATGCAGATGTTGATCATTCTCGACCGACCACCAGCAGTGATGTTACTGCATCATCATTTGTAAGTGAAAATTCTTGTTCCAGCCATTGAAGTTAAATCACCAAAACATCAAAACCTTTAATGAAGGTTCTTTTCTGATGATAAAGGAAGACAATATAGATCTAAGCACTCAAGAAAATATTCATTGTCTCTCTTTCAAGTCATTTTGTTAGACTGGAACAAGTGTTCTTGATGTATCAGAATTATTTCCCACCCATGATTCTTAAACCCCTACCAGGTTCACCAAAAGGTCCTTAATTTGATGCAAGTCTTCAATTGCCATGCATGTTGAAACAAGACAAAACCCTCCATGAATGAACACCAATGAATAAAACTGTGGTTATAGCCTTGTAACTGTAACATCATGTTTCTCTTTTTAGCCCACCACGTCGATGGGTACCGAAGGGGATGAGTCAATACTGCGATTTGATCCGAGCACAATCTCTCCAGAAACATGTCTGGAAATGAATCAAACCTACCAGGAGTTCCTTCTGAATACGCTACGGCAGATTGAGATTGCCCTGTCGGAAAACAGAGCTAAACAGGTACCTTGGAGAACTACTTATGCTTCGTTGGTGAAAACTTGTAAAAATAGGTAACCACTTTGTGATCGTGTGGAGTTTTGTTGTTGACACATAACATTCACATGGTGTACGCACACATAAACACACACAACACATGTGGTTTTGAAATTTGAATTATTTGTAGATTTGGAGTTTTGTGTGCAAGAAGTCATTCAAAGCCTTGTTAAGAGACATTAAGTTTTAATTCCATCTCTGTGGGTGTGTGTCGGCATGCTTTCATTAACGTTGGATATGTGTGAATTTTTTTAATTAGTTAGATTTTAGCTTTAAAGGGGCTGTCAACCAAATAAATTTTCACGTTGTGAAATCGAAAGTACATCGCGAAAATAGGTGACATGACAATATTCACACTATAAATAATGCAAGTAGATTGATCATGTTATACATAAAACATATACAATTCACAACGCATGTGCAATTTACATTCCTGGGTTTACCACGTGAAAATGATGATCAATCTACTTTCGCTATAGTTAAGTGGTAGTTACCTGGCAGATATACTCAGTAAAATTTATTACAGAATATACTGAAAATATGAAAACTTAACAACTTTTTTCAAGTAATGTAATATACCAGTCGTGATATTTTTATCATTATAAACTAATAATTGTAAAATATTCGGTATTTTAGAATTTTCTTTTTTCGTAAATCTGGTTGACAGGCCCTTTTATGACCTTAGCAGTTAGCACACATTCTAGTATGTTAAAAATAAGTACATTTTACACTATGTCTTGTTTTACTTTCATGAGCAAATTATTGGATAGGTTCACAAGCTAGCATTAAGACTTTCACAAAAGTAAGACAAATATCTTCCCGATTTTATAAATTTGCGTTGTTTTACAGAAAGCCTTAAATAATGAGTTGGAAAACAAGGGCAAATCAATGGACAAATGCATCATGCCTAAGGCCAAAAGGATAGTGTTTTATAAGCCATATTTCAAGGACAGCGAAGGTCATGTAAGTACAGAGTCTTTTCCACTTATAATGGTGTAATCTTTGGTTTCAATGATGGAAAACTCAATAAATATGGGCCCTGCTTTGTGAAAAGAGAGTTTAATGCATGTGTTTAAAGTGTCATCCCAGATAAGCCTGTGCAGTCAGCATAGGCTTATCTGCGTCAACACTTTCCGCCTTAACTGGATATTTTATAAGAAGAGGCTTTCTGCAAACAAAGAATACCATTAAAGGGGCCTTTTCACAGATTTTGGCATTTTTTTAACTTATTCATTTAATGCTTTCTATTGATAAATGTAAACATTGGATCGTAAAAGCTCCAGTAAAAAATCAAGAAAAAAAATAAAAAAAGGAAAAGAACATTGCCCGGAGCAGGTTTCGAACCAGTGACCCCTGGAGTCCTGCCAGAGTCCTGAGGTAAAAACGCTTTAGCCTACTGAGCTATTCCGCCGAGTACACAGTCGTGACGTATTTTATACCTTATATAAGCAATCTTCGTAGTTTCACAAAATTTAACAACAAAAACAGAACTCTCCAAATTATTCAATCGTTTCGCGTTGCAACGCTTTATAATTTTTAGGTTTTAAAATCGTCAAAAGATGCATATAATGGCTATATTAGAGCATGGTTAATGTTCAGTATTACTGTTTCCTCACAAATATCATAACTAAAACGAAAACTTACGAATCTGAAACAACTTTTTTCAATTTTGTCAATTTACCAAAGCGTAAAAAGATCCCTTTAAAGGGGAAAGTGTCGCCCTCATCAGGGGCTAATCTGGACAACACTTTATGTACATGCTTGAAACCCACTTATCACAGTGCGTGGCTCATATATATCACTTCAATATATAGCTCTGAACTTCTCCTGTTGATTGGTATAAAACAAGCAATGCTTTGTAGGAAACCTGACCACAAAAATTATTATATTTTATTTGTGAAACGGTATTCTCTCTTCTCATAAATTTGCAAGATCTTGCAATATTCTGAAAAAGAAATACTAAATTCCTTACTTTTGTTTTGGATAACGTTCGCAGCCAGTTTTAAACTCGTTACTGTTATCAGATAATGCAGACAACATTGTTATTGTACATATGGATAATTATAAGTTCACACGTGAATACAACTTAAACATTCATCCGGTTGGCTTAACAGTTAATGCAGCAAGTGGGTGTGATATGCCTCAGCAAATAAACGCATGTTTAAAATCCATGTAAGAAGTATCGGGTTATAAGAAGCTTAGGGGTTATTAAAAGATTATAATTAACTTGTGCATGCTCAGTTTTTTTTTCAGTTTCAAAAATACATTTTTATTGTTATACATATTTTTCTAGTGAGTTATTAGGCATGGAAATAATACAGCCAGTTTCAAATTTTGTTTAAGCCCTTGTAGAGGCATGTTCAGTATTTTCCATAATTGAGCAATACTTTTTATGCCCCCGGATCAAAAGATCTGGGGTATGTTATTTTTGGCCTGTCTGTCTGTCATTGTGTATGTCTCAAAACTTTAACCTTGCGATAACTTTTGCAATATTGAAGATAGCAACTTGATATTTAGCATGCATGTGTATCTCATCGAGCTGCACATTTTGAGTGGTGAAAGGTCAAGGTCATCCTTCAAGGTCAAAGGTCTAAAAAAACAAATCCAAGGGAAGTAATAAGCTTTAAAAGGGAGATAATTTCTTAACCTGCCAAATGATATGTTGAAATTGTATTTCAAAGCGGCGCAATCTGGGGCATTGTGTTTCTGACAAACACATCTCTTGTTTTAAATGCTCATATGCATGTTTCAGATTCCCCCGCCGAATGAGGATGTTATCACTAAACAAAAAATGAATGAATCCAAACAATATGTGAGACCAAAAACGGGTTGTAAGTATTGAACATTCAGTGTTTTATTCACCATTTTTGGAATGGGGCCTGGTCCCTTTGAATTTGGAAAATTCCCTTTTGTTGCTATTTTGCTAAAAAATGCTTCAAATTGAGAATAGAAGTATTTTCAGTATTATTTATACTAAGGTTGATTTTATATGGCTTGATGGAAGATGTTGAAATATTAAACAAATATTTATAAAATTGGAAAACTTCAATTGGGAATTTTAATGTCCCATAGGGGAAAAATATATACTTTTTTCATCGGGAAAGGGGTCGAATACTGGACCTGATTTTTCACTGGGAAAAATCCCTGCCATTTCATGCTATTTGTGTTTAAAATGTAATTCCAAATATTCCCATTCATAGTGAAAGATCTAAGATATGAAAAAGAACATGGTGCTGGTCAAAGGGACAGGGTGGAAAGTGGGACCATTCTAGGGATATTATGTAATCATGTAGTAAATCTAAGATATTTCTTAGTCAAGTACTTAACTTAATGGTAAGAGATCATAATATGTTAATTTGCCGATTACAAACTGCCCATAATAGATTGATTTATTTTGTACAAAGTAACTGCCAAAATAGATTTATTTTTACATTTTTTCACATTTGTTGTGTTGACCCATCTCATAGGGCCAGAGGGTGGAGAACAAATGAAACATCACAAAATAACACGTTTGGACTTGTGTTGCTGACATTTATTTTACAAGTTTTAGCAATTTTATGCTTGTTTCTTATACATATTTTCTGATGTTTGAAAGAAAACTTGTTCACTGATTTTTTTAGAGATTGGTGAACAAATTCAAATTTGTTAAGCTTATCAGGTTGAAGAATGGCCGATGTGTTTCAGGGACGAGACATCAGCGACAGATGCTGTTGAAGGCTGTCCAGAGTGACGGGTATCAACAACTTCTAAGACCTGTTCTCAACAAGTAGGCTACAGTTATTTATATCTTGCTGTTCATGAATAAGTAATTTGTGCAAGTGAAAAAAAAAATTGAAGGAACTCAAAACACAGTACATATGGTTATTGAAGTCTTCTTGTCTTTGTAAATTGATTGATAAACATATATTACGAATTGAATAAAGTCCTTGAATCAGGTAAAAAAATAAAAATATTTTTAACCCTCTCCCCCATAAGAAGCAAAGTGAAGATGGCTTTTGCAACCAGCATAAAACCAGAACAGCCTGCAAATAACCCGCAGTCTGTTTAGGTTTTATGCTGTTTGCTGCTCATCAGTAACTAAGGGTTGGAAATGAAGCTTTTAAAACTTAAATTAAGTGAGAAAGGTATTTAATTTAATGTAAATTTCTCTGGGACTACAAATGTGTCAAAATACATATCTAAGTGGTAAATCGTTAAAGCCTTCTTCAATCCCTCATAGACTAGACCATTTATTATCATGCTCACATCTAAAACTTAATATAAAATGTATGTGCAAGTTAGTGCTTTTGTAAAATGTTTTGAAATATAAAACTGTACAGTCCAATCTTACTTAGGTTGCCATACACAGGTAAAATGTTGCTTACAGACTGAAATATACTGGTAATTGCCAGTAATAGCTTGGTGTCCTTTAAACTCAGGTGTGATATGGAATGATTTTGTTTAGGGGAAATCTGGACCCATGTTAAGTGGACAGGGGCCATCAGGGCCTTCTTGTGATTTGGTGACTGTGCATACATTGTATGCATGTATGTGCCATTAATAAACAATGCCGCCCCTGCCTAAACCATTTCTTTAGCCCAATACGCCTATGTACGGCAAAATACTGCTCATTTAAGCTATTTTATGGGGTTTTATGAAGAAATAGTTGTAGCCAAGTATAAATGTCTTAAGTCAAATTTTCCATTTGTAGACTTTGGCTAATTTGGTGAATGACAGAGTAAGCACTGGACCTGTATACAACTATACATCAACCCATTCGTAGACTTAATAATAAATAATTCAAAAATCAAGAAAAATAAAAAAGTGTTTAAATATATTTAAGCTACCACTGGTGATTATATCAACTAGACAATGTTTTTCATAAAGCATGATATAGATAAAGGTGGTTTCATGCCAAAATTGTCTCAAAAGTAAAACAATAATTTAATACTCCAATTTAAAGAATATTCTAAGAATTTTTTTGGGTGAATATTGGTTCTAGTCTATCGTTTCAAGTCTCATATACTGTATCTGCAGACTAAACCTGGAGATTGAGAGAGCCAATGAGTGTTCTACAGAGCAGGAGATAGCTGAGAGCCAGGCAAATGTGGAACGTCTCTCCAACGAAATAGAGCAAATAAAGTAGGCCTTACTCATGTATTCATGCTATCAGGGCATGTTTTCCTTAGAGGTACAGAATACTTGATTCATCTTGAATCAGAAATTATGAAGTTTTTTAATTATAAAAACAACTTAAGTTTGGGATTTTTATGCCCCAGAAGGAGGGCATATAGTGATCGGACAGTCTGTCTGATTTTCCGTCACACATTGCATTTAGGTTTCGCATTTAGGTTTCGAAAAATGCTCATTTTTAACCAGGTTTTCCAAAGGAAAAAACTGGTTATTAAATTGGCGAATGCGGGCGGGCTGGCTGGCTGGCTGGCTGGCGGGCTGGCTGGCTGGCTGGCTGGCGGAACAAGCTTGTCCGGGCCATAACTATGTCGTTCATTGTCAGATTTTAAAATCATTTGGCACATTTGTTCACCATCATTGGACGGTGTGTCGCGCGAAATAATTATGTCGATATCTCCAAGGTCAAGGTCACACTTTGAGTTCAAAGGTCAAAAATGGCCACAAATGAGCTTGTCCTGGCCATAACTATGTCATTCATTGTGAGATTTTAAAATCATTTGGCACATTTGTTCACCATCATGGGACGGTGTGTCGCACGAAAGAATCACGTCAATATCTCCAATGTCAAGGTCGCCACGACTAAAAATAGATTTTTTTTAAAAACAAACTTACAAAGGGGGTTAATTTTCAGATTTTTTTTTCACAATGAAAACCTGGTTTTGTGACAATTTTGTCCCTTGTTTCTATTTCGCTTCAGATAGCAACTTGATGTTTGGCATGCATGTGTATCTAATGGAGCTGCACATTTTGAGTGATGAAAGGTCAAGGTCATCCTTCAAGGTCAAATATATGGCTTCAACGCGGCGCAGAAGGGGGCATTGTGTTTCTGACAAACACATCTCTTGCTTGTATTTGTTTTAAAAAATCTAGTTGCCATTATTACTCAAATCATTTGGCATCAACTCTATCTCCAGTTTCTAAAAATCAAGCCCTGTATACAGTAGTACTAAGATTGAATGCAGATTGAATCTGATAACAACAGTTTATAGTTGTGAGATTTAAGATGTTTACATAATGGATTTATCATTATTATTCACCGCCTTGAGGGATATAAAGTCGGCCTGTCAGTCGGTCTGTCCGTCTGTCAAATACTGTTTTGGGCTATATCTCAGAAACTATATAAGACATCAAAATGAAACTTCATAGGTGTATAGATATCTGTTAGGAGAAGTGCCATGCACATGAACAATAACCCTACACTTTCATCAATAAGAGTTATTGCCCTTTGTTGTTGTTTTGTATGATGAATTTTCAGGGCTATATTTCAGATACCATGCAAGGTTTCAAAATAAAACTTCATGGGTGTATTACTATTATAGAGGAGAAGTGCCATGTATAAGAACCATAAACCCTCATTTTCCTTAATAAGAGTTATTAAAGTTATTGTCCTTTGTTGTTTTTGTATGATGGAACTTTTCAGGGCTATATTTCAGATATGACACAACATTTTAACATGAAACTTCATTGGTTTGTAGAATCAGAGAATTGCAATTCATAAAAAACAATTCCACTTCACGTAATTATCACGTATTTATTACTACCATACACTTAATGATTATGCTGTATATCAAGGAAATTGCACAGATCCATTAACAAAGTTTATTTGGCAGGTGATATCAATTCAATCAATTTGCTTGTTTAGTAAAAAATGTTTTGGCTGAATTTATTAACTTTTCATTCTATTCTGCAATGACTTTTCAGAAAAATGCCTGTAGATGAGCTTCTGCAAAAGATAGACTACAGCAAGATTGATTACTTGAAGATATCTGTCAATACGGTACAACACATTTCTTGTTATCATTGCAATAGTTTTCCATGCAACATTCCCAATGTAAACAATTCAGAATTTCCAAAGTTCACAATAAAAAATTTGGATGATCAATTCGATGGTTACCATATCCATATCAAAGCAGCAAACAAAATTCTCTGTCTCATGTCTTTTTTCACTTACAGCGATTTTTTTCCTTCTTTGTTAAGAACCGGAAAACGGCACTTTCCCAATCTGGGAAAAATTACAAATTTCCCAAATAAAGGTTAATTCTTTTTTTTATGAACTTTAATTAATTTTCTTGTGCAGCTCTATGGCTAGAACCTTAGTAAATATGATATTAAGGGGGCCGTCCAACAGATTTTGGCATGTATTGAAGCATGTCATTATATCATAAATTTAAACATTTGACCTAAAAATCTCCAGTAAAAAAACAAGAATACAATTTAAAAAAAGGAACAAAAAGTAACCCTCAACAGGACTCGAACCACGGATTCCTGGTGTCCTGGTTTAAAAAGTCTTCCGACTAGACCACTTGACCATCCATGCTCATGCTTAGAGCGGATGTATTTTTTTACATATCAAAGCAATCCTCGTCAAAAGATGTATATAATGGATATTTAAGAGCATGGTAAATGGTCAGTATTACTATTTCCTCAAAAAAATCATAACAAAAACGAATATTTGTGAATCTGAAACAACTTTTTATAATTTTGTCAATTTACCAAAACGTTGGATGACCCCTTTAACAACTTGACATCTGATCAGTAATTCTCAATTTAACGGTATTTGTTAGCAAAATTTCAAATACACTAATTTCCCAATTTGACGATTTCACTACACGATTTTTCCCAATTTCAAGGTTTTCATGACTTGATTTGTCCCAATTTTGAGATTTTCACGACTCAATTTTTCCACAAAGGACTGGTATGGGTACTTTTCCAAATAAGACAAAAAAATATCACTGACGATGACCCCAGTTTCCCATATTTCACATGGGGACAATTTCACATATGAACACAGTTTCCCATATTTTATGTTGACCCCAGTTTCTCATATTTCATATATGACCCCAATTTCCAATATTTCCTGTATGTCCACAGTTTCTCACATTTCACATATGTCCCCAGTTTCTTATTGTTCACATGTGACCCCCAGTTTCCCATATTTCACATATAACCCCAGTTTCCCATATTTCACATATAACCCCAGTTTCCCATATTTTACACATGAATAGTTTCCAAAGTTTGACCCCCTGGAATGCCAGTACATGTGGATGAACGCGCTGCAGCCGGGCATCAACAAGACCCGCTGGACAGAGACAGAAGAGACGAGACTGGTGGAGCTGGTGGAGCAACACGGCATGAGGAACTGGAGACTGATAGCTGACCAGCTGGGGGTATGCACAGATCTAGAGTTGTATCCACATAGATCTAGAGTTTTATTTGTGTAGATCTAGAGTTGTATTCCAGGGGTTCCGCTGTCGATCGCCATTGGCGCCAAATGGCGCTAAATTTTTAAATGTGGCTCCAATTTTTTTAAAGTGGCAATTTTCAAAAAATCGGTAAAATCCTATCCGAAAATGTACTGCTAGTCGAAAGCACGCGACCGAGCATTAGCGGCCAGCGTCTGTCAGTTGTAAATATTGATTTACGACGATGTAAGCGACCTACAGTGCAGAGTGCATTAGAAATCACCGAAGCGTGTAAGTGTTACAAACGGTGTTTTTACTGCTATTGTCAAGTTTTATGGGGGTTATTATCGAATTAACGGCTCCTTTATGATATTGAGCAATAAGTTAAGTAACGTGGGGACAAACTGTCACGACGATCAATAATTATAATGATTATTAGGCCCGCTATTTCTTTGTTAAAATCAAAACCATGGGGCTGGCAAAAGCATTTAATTTCTCCACATCAACAAATAAAAACTTGTTTCAACAGGTATTTGTGAGCATTTCTGTTTAATAGATTCATTATTGTAATGTTCTGGGAAGGATATAAATTGATTAAGATAACAACAATTTCTGAATTAAATATAAAACATTCACTCGATGTACTATATTTCGGATATGTTAAATTCGGACATTTAAAGATAGGGACATTTATGTGTTGGTTTGATGTTGGTAGTTTGTAAAAATATGTTTTATGTTATTTCAGGCAACTAGAATGGATGGTGGCATTTATCTGGGCCTTTCTATCAGAAAAAAGGCGTGAACAACAGTCATTTAATTGAACCTGGAAATCATCCACCACAAACAGAAAACTTGTTAACAACAAAAGCTGATGTATATCATGTCCAAATGACCAAATGTAACTGTTAAAAACTTTGAAGTG
The DNA here is from genome assembly GCF_020536995.1 of Dreissena polymorpha. Lineage (NCBI taxonomy): Eukaryota > Metazoa > Mollusca > Bivalvia > Myida > Dreissenidae > Dreissena > Dreissena polymorpha. Next base: position 90,653,925 of record NC_068361.1, on the reverse strand, counting down.
AGATGCTTTATTTTCTGATTCCCTTTCAAATGATGAACATTGGTGTGATTTTATGTTTAAATAATTTCGAAACATTTATGCAGCATACTGTTTAATACATTGATGTTAACATTATTACATTATTTTGGTTATCTGTGTTGTTTATCAAGTTGAAAAAAATGTTATTTATATACAAATAAAGCTTATTAAGACTTATGAAGGTATGACTTATGAAGGGACTTATTGTTTTTTTATGAAATAACATACTTTTTGAAGTGATAATATAGTCAATGACATTAATGTAGTAAGGTTTCTTAAAATGATTGTTCTTATTAATAAGGTGGAATAACCGACAGTATTCACGCCGCGAAAAAGTGGCGACAACTTTTTTTGGGCCAGTGGAACCCCTGTATTCACATAGATCTAGACTTGTATCCACATAGATCTAGAGTTGTATTTGTGTAGATCTAGAGTTGTATTTGTGTAAATGTAGAGTTGTATTCACATAGATTTAGAGTTGTATTTGTGTATATCTAGAGTTGTATTCACATAGATTTAGAGTTGTATTTGTGTAGATCTAGAGTTGTATTCACATAGATTTAGAGTTGTATTTGTGTAGATCTAGAGTTGTATTCACATAGATTTAGAGTTGTGTTTGTGTATATCTAGAGCTGTATTCACAAAGGTCTGGAGTTGTATTTGTGTAGATCTATAGTTGTATTTATTTTTTATCTAGAGCTTTATTTGTGTTGATCTTGAGTTGTATTCACACAGTACTAGATTTATATACATTTGTGTATATCGAGATTTGTATTTGTGTAGATCTAGAGTTGTATTTGTGTAAATCTAGAGTTGTTTTTGTTTTGATGTAGAACTTTTTTTGTGTAGATCTAGAGGTATATTTGTAAAGATCAAGAGTTGTATTCACAAAGATCTAGAGTTGTATTCTGTAGATCTGGAGTTGCATTTGTGTAGATCTAGAGCTATATTTGTGAAGATCTAGAGTTGTATTCATGTAGATCTAAGTTGTAGTCATTTAAATCTAGAGCTATATTTGTATAGATCTAGCGTGTTATTTGTGTAGATGTAGAGGTATATTCATGTACATTTAGTGCTACATTTGTGGAGATCTAGAGTTGTATTCACCTAGATGTATAGTTGTATTACCATAGATCTAGAGTTGTTTTGTGTAGATATAAAGCTGTATTCGCGTTGATCTAGAGCTATATTTGTGAAGATCTAGAGTTATACTCACAGGACATGCACCTCCTTAAGAGAATAGGAAGTAAAAACTTGCCAGCTTCTGATTTAGAAGTTTTGCTTGTTAGCATAAGAGGAGTTAGCTGTATTGTTTGGCGCCAGTCTTTTAGGATTGAGATTAAACTGTAGATTTATAGCTAAGCAGCTAGGGGTATGTGTTGAACTAGAGTCGTGCCTCGCTCTTAGAAATGGGGTTTAATACATGTGCGTAAAGTGTTGTCCTAGATTACCCCGTCAAGTCCACACAAGCTAATCAAGGACGACACTTTTATTGAACTTTGTTTAAAGGTTGTCTCTTCTTAAGGGGGAAAGTACAAAAGCTTATCTTGGAAAATACTTCTCATACATGCATCAAGTACCATTTTTCCAGAGCTAGACTCATTTATATTCTCAAGACTTTCATTAAGGTTTGAGAACTTGACATACAAACCAACAAGACTTTCATTAAGGTTTGAGAACTTGACATACAAACCAACAAGACTTTCATTAAGGTTTGAGAACTTGACATACAAACCAACAAGACTTTCATTAAGGTTTGAGAACTTGACATACAAACCAACAAGACTTTCATTAAGGTTTGAGAACTTGACATACAAACCAACAAGACTTTCATTAAGGTTTGAGAATTTGACATACAAACCAAACTAATGTGCTCATTTTTGGAAGTATGGCTCATTATTATTGGAAGTATTTACTGTATTTACTGTATTGCTTGGCACGATTCTATTTGGATTGAAATTCAGTATATGTTCAAGATTAAATATAATGTTGTGGTTAAGTGGAAAAAATGATGTATATATATATTTAGATTATTCACTCAAATTGTTAGAGCATTTTCATTCTCTCATCTAGTGAAATCCCATGGCTTTTAATTTGGAAAGTATTTGTAGAAATTCTGGAAATAAATTCTGTTTATATTTGTTAAGTTTTTTATAGAGTGTGAAACAATGTGCATGTGGCTGAATATGCAGAGTATTGGGAATGATTTCAGTAAAAAGTACAAAGTGATTGGTTTTGTTTGAAAACTCACGTATGTTATTATTTATAACCACACTTTAATCAAAGTACATCACTGAGAGTAAACAAAGCATGTTTCATTCATGCCAAAGTGCTGTCAAAAATTGATGATAAATGGGTTTTTATAGATGCCTACTGTATCTTTAATCAAATAATTGATAACTTGTATGTTTCAGTTTCATATGATAAAAAATAAAAAATCATTAAAAAAACAAGTAAATAAGTGATTTGACATAGTTAGGAACATTCAAATATGTGTAACATTTTAAGCACACATTATTAAAAGATACAGATTATAAATAAAACTAAAGTTTTCATTTTTTGTTTTTCAGACTAAAAGAACGCCATATCAGTGCCTTCAACATTACCAAGTTAACAACTTTGACTATGAACAAGGGTTAGTAAGGCCATTGCTGTATATTTCATGTGTTTTTTATGCTCCCCCAAAATTTATTTTGGGGGGAGCATAATTATAGTCGCCGCTTCGTCTGTCCGTCCGTGCACAATTTTTGTCCGGGCTATTTCTCAGTAATGACCGGAATTCAATGAAACTTTATGGGAAGCTTCACTACCAAGAGGAGGTGTGCATATTATCAGCGGGTTCTAGTCGGATGATTTTTCACAGAGTTATGGCGCTTTGAAATTTTCCATTAACTGTACATATAGTGCAATTCTTGCCAGGGCTATATCTCAGCAACTAATGACCGGAATTCAATGAAACTTTATGAGAAGCTTCACTACCAAGAGGAGATGTGCATATTATCAGCGGGTTCTGGTTGGATGATTTTTCATAGAGTTATGGCCCTTTGAAATTTTCTATAAAAAAATTCTTGTCCCCCCCAACTACTGTGCCCTCAAGACATTTCCTTTTATTAGCTCATCTATTTTTTGAAAAAAAATTATGAGCTATTGTCATCACCTTGGCGTCGGCGTTGGCGTTGGCGTCGGCTTCCGGTTAAGTTTTGCGTTTAGGTCCACTTTTCTCAGAAAGTATCAATGCTATTGCATTCAAACTTGGTACACTTACTTACTATCATAAGGGGACTGGGCAGGCAAAGTTAGATAACTCTAGCGTGCATTTTGACAGAATTATGTGCCCTTTTTATACTTAGAAAATTGAAAATTTTGGTTAAGTTTTGCGTTTAGGTCCACTTTTCTCAGAAAGTATCAATGCTATTGCATTCAAACTTGGTACACTTACTTACTATCATGAGGGGACTGGGCAGGCAAAGATAGATAACTCTGGCGTGCATTTTGACAGAATTATGTGCCCTTTTTATACTTAGAAAATTGAAAATTTTGGTTAAGTTTTGTGTTTAGGTCCATTTTATTCCTTAAGTATCAAAGCTTTTGCTTTCATACTTGCAACACTTACTAACTATCATAAGGGGACTGTGCAGGCAAAGTAATGTAACTCTGACTGGCATTTTGACAGAATTATGTGCCCTTTTTATACTTAGAAAATTGAAAATTTGGAGTTTTGTGTTTAGGTCCACTTTATTCCTACAGTATCAAAGCTATTGCTTTCATACTTGCAACACTTATTAACTATCATAAGGGGACTGTGCAAGCAAAGTTATGTAACTCTAACTGGCATTTGGACGGAATTATGGGCCCTTTATACTTAGAAAATTGAAAATTTGGTTAAGTTTTGTGTTTTGGTCCACTTTACCCCTAAAGTATCATATATATTGCTTTCATACTTGGAACACTCGCAAACTATCATAAGGGTACAGTAAAAGGACAAGTTGCATATCTCTGGTTGTCATTTTTACGGAATTATGGCCCTTTTTTGACTTAGTAACTTTGAATATATGGTTAAATTTTGTGTTTCGATCCACTTTAATTCTTAAGTATCAAGGCTATTGCTTTCAAACTTCAAATACTTTCATGCTATCATGAGGTTAATGTACCTGGCAAGTTGAATTTTACCTTGACCTTTGAATGACCTTGACTCTCAAGGTCAAATTATTAAATTTTGCTAAAATTGCCATAACTTCTTTATTTATGATTAGATTTGATTGATATTTTGACAAAACTACTCTTACTTGACATACCACAATAGACTCAACCCAAACCATCCCCCATGCCCCCCCCCCTCCCCTTCCCCCCCCCCCCCCTCTCCCCCCCCCCCCTAATTTTTTTTTTTTTTTTTTTTTTTTAAGATCATTTCAAAAATGACCACCACACCCTCACACTATACCCCCCCACCTCACCCCATCCCCCCCCCCCCCCCCCCATTTTTTTTTAAATGGTTAAAAAACACAGATATTTATTTTTATTATTTTATGTTTGAAATACCGTCCAACCATCGCACCCAAGAATCCCCCCCCTCCCCCCACCCCCCCCCCCCTATTTTTTTTTTTAAGATAATCTCACAAATTACCACCACACCCTCACACTATACCCACCCCACCCCCTCAATTTTTGTAATTTTTTTTTTGAAACGGTTAAAAAACACAAATATTTATTGTTATTATTTTATGTTTGAAATACCGTCCAACCATCGCACCCAAGAATCCCCACCCACTCCCCCCCCCCACCCCCCCCCACCCCCGTTTTTTTTGTTTTTTTTTTGCGTTTTTTTCCGCATTTTTGGAAGATAATGTAATAAATTCCACACCCCCACACTATACACCCCTCTTCACTCCACCCCTCCCTCCTTTGTGATTGAAAATGAGAGTCCCTTCACCTTTAAAAAGAAAATAGATGAGCGGTCTGCACCCGCAAGGCGGTGCTCTTGTCTAAATAAAGTTGCAATATTGTAACAAAAAAAATCTTTGGGAGCTTCACCCATCTCTGACGGTTTCTTGTTGTTTAACAGTAATTAATGAAATTTATCTTTGTTGCAAGTACCATATGAATGTGTTTTAAATACAGGTTAGCTGACATTTGCACTTATAGACAGTTTCTTTGTGCTTTTGACAATACAGTCTAACCTGCACATCCGACCACTTGCATTAATCGACCCACCCCCCTAAATGACCGTTATTAATTCCTCCCAAGCTAAAATCAATTAAAAATGGCTTTACTTAACGACCACCTTAAATCAGCAACCAAGGACCATTGTTTTTCTTACAAATTAACACTCGTTACGACAGTAAGCGACCATTTTGCAGTCTCGCAGTGAAGTTTCTAAGCGATGGTGACACTCAACTAACAATGCAGGTGTTAATCCGCTAATTGGCATCCACGCTTGAACGCTGTTATCGGGAGCAAACTGTGAAAACTCGGCTGACATTAATTATTTGTGTACTTAAAGTTTGCAAATAATTGTTTTAATTACAATGACAATATTTACTCAAAGGTAAGTTTGTAACGGACAGCAGTATAAAAAGGGAGGTAAATAATTTTTCAAGCACTTGCAAAAGTACACAAACAGCGCAACATGTCTTCTTCTAAACGAAAGTGTCTTACATTGGAAGAGCGGATGAAAGCACTAAAAATGCTTGAATCCGGGAGGAGCTGTAGGGCTGTAGCGACCGAGATGGGTGTTAGCAAGACACAAAAACAGTCGGTGATGAAAAGAAAACGAGAAATTATTGAAGAATATGACGGTAATCTACACCATGATCTACTAGCGACATTGATGGAAGCCAGCAACCAGATAGGGGATATAGCCATGAATGGAGAGAAGGTGAAACAGACCAAGATTGAGGATTTCTTTTTCAGGCCATCTTAATATTGTTGTAATGTGTAAATATGTGTATGCTGTTCCATGTAAATATAATGTTCATTGTTGCTATGCTTGATATGTATGCTTGTTATTTGATATGTATGTACATGTATTATTGCAATGTTTATTGTTTAATTATATGACTGTTACATATTGTATTTGTAGTGGCATAATTTGTATTTATTTGTATGTAAAGTTTGATGTATTAGGTAAATATGTTTATGTATTTTTTTTAATTAAATAAATGTATATTAATGTATTAAATACAATTCAACAACAAACAACTTTTTTTCTGTATATATTTCTATAAAAACGAACACTTAGCATATATTTAAATGTATAATGTACATAATAAAGCGAGATACACATGCATCTACTGACATATGCTAATGTGTTGCATTAACAACGACCAACTGGTCTGACAGGTCAACCTGTACTCAGAGACCACCTCAGTTAAGAGACCACTTCCTAGATTCACCTTGGGTGGTCTCTGAAGACAGGTTAGACTGTATTTAAAAACTAACAAAATGATGTTTGTTTGGCAATTATCCTATTAAGATTATTTGCTGAAGCCCAAAATGTGTTAATTGCAATCGTCCTGAATTTAAACAATTATTCTCTATTTAGATCTGGTTTATCATGGTGCCCACTTTGCAATTCCATGTCATACAACATTGAGTATAGAACAGGTGAACCATAATTAGATTTCCCAGTCAAATGCTAGATTTCCTGGTCAAATGTTAGATTTTCCGGTCAAATGTTAGATTTCCCAGTGGAATGTTAGATTTCCTGGTCAAATGTTAGGTTTCCCAGTCAAATATAGATTTCCCAGTCAAATGATAGATTTCCCAGTCAAATGATAGATTTTCCAGTCAAATGTTAGATTTCCAAGTAAAATGTTATTTTTCCAAGTCAAATGATAGATTTTGCAGTCAAATGTTAGATATCCAAGTCAAATGTTAGATTTCCAAGTCAAATGTTAGATTTCCCAAATGATATGACTGGTTGCCTACACAGAAGCCCCAGTAATCAAAATTAATGTTATAGGCTCACCTATATCTTAATGGACGCAACGAATGTGCAGTTACTGAATCCCTATTTTGGAGAATGGACTGGATGTAACCAAAATAAATATTATCTTTACTTAAAACTAACCTTGTGACCACTTTGGCCAACTTTTGTTCTTCAAGAGAGAAACTGTGGTATTGTTGTTGCTGTTAAGCTTACCTTTGCATCGTTTGAGCTTTTAGGACAAGTTTGCAACATCTTCTTTTAAGCCACTGTGTAGATTTGAATGAATGTTTCCCTGAATGATCCTTGGATGACCCTTGTTCAAAATTGTTCAACTTGTTAAAGTCTGCTTCTTCATATGTAGGTGACCGGAGCAATTATATGTTTGTTTTGAAAGTTAAAACTTCAGGTACTCTCTCTAAAACCGCAGTAGTTGGTGTTTAACATCGTACAGTGGTTGTCTTATAAGTTTGTTCAAATCATGCCCCTGGGGTCTTTAATGGCCGAAGCAGGTCACTTGCTTTATAACAATTTTTTTAGTAAATAATTTTGAAATCTCTTAAACTGGAAGCATCAGGGGTTTGTGTAGTGTGACATATTATGCTGGTCCTTTCTGTTAAAATCATGCCCCATGGTTCAATCTTGTCACACCCCAGGGTTAACATGTTTACTTATACATTAATAGTGGAATAACAATACACAAAAAAATCTCTGAAACAACCAGGCCAAAGAGGCGTGATTTTCCCTGTGGTAAAAATTGGCCCTGCCTGGGGCTCTAGGGGTAAAATACTTTGTATTGAATAATATAACATAACTTTTCTTTTTTAGGGGCCATGGGCTAGTTGACCCCAGCTAATGTCCATGCCTCACAATAAATTGTCATCCTAGAATATCTTTTGCATTCAGCACAGACTAATCAGGGACAACACTTTCCGCATAAACTTAATTTTCGTCAAGAAAAGACTTCCTTTAAATAAACAATTCCAATAAAGCGAAAAGTATCAAGCTTATAGGGGATGACACGTCACATGCTTGCATTAAGCCCAGTTTTCCTAGAACATGTGTTTTTACTTTTCATTTTTCACAGAGACTGGACAGAGGCTGAGGATGAACTCTTGAAGGAAGTTGTAGAAACCTGCAAGTATGGCGTAGGAACAATACCATGGCAGCAAGGTGATGGGCCCTTCACACACACCATTTTGTCATGTTTATTGGCTTTTCCGATTATAATTGTAATTGGTTATCGGTTTGAGTATTTCTTTTCACTATTGACTTTTTTACATTTTGTTCAAAATGTTTATTGGGATGTATAGTGATTCCTTTTAATTTTAATTTAAGATTCTTGAGTTTTCGTTCTGGTGAGGCATTTATTTACTGCGATTTTTTGTTATGCCCCCGAAGGAGGGCATATAGTTATCGCACTGTCTGTCCGTCTGTCCGTCACACTTTGCGTTTAGGTTTCGAAAAATGCTCATAACTTCTATGTTGCTTCAGATGTAACCTTTATATTTGGGATGCATGTGTTTATGGACCGGCCTTTCCATACGCACACAAATTTTGACCCCTGGGACCTCGACCCTGAACTTAGGGTCTGCGTTTAGGTTTCGGAATCTGCGTTTAGGTTTCGAAAAATGCTCATAACTTCTACCAAAGCGTTTATCGGGGGCATATGTCATCCTATGGTGACAGCTCTTGTTTTATCATGTTCAGTTATAAATTAATTATATTTGTGAAGTTGTTCATTGTGGTTGGGCATGGACTCAACTTGGTAGAGCATTGATTCGTAATGGTGTTACATTAATTTATTTTGGTCATGTTTTGATTCTGTTAGGATTAATCAAGAATCAATGTGACTATTCTTCTGTTTGTTCAGAAAAAATGGAAATTTATCAAATAAGGGAGATTTCTTCTGTCAGAGAACTTCCTGTTTAAAGAGTGAAAAAGGGAGATAACTGAGCAATCATGATTTCTTGATACATACAGGCTCAATTTTAGTTGAAATAAATTGTGTTTTATTGTTTAAGAAAATAACCAAAATTATTTTATTGTAAAGTCATATTAAAAATGTCTAATAAATGTTTGTTTCAGTCGCATACTACATTGATAGGAGAAGTGCCTATATGTGTCGACAGCGCTACGAAAAGATTGATTCCTCTTTCTCTCGAGGAAAGTGGTCTGAAGCAGAAGATATGGTAGTGTACATATGCTCTCTGGAAAAACTTACCCATTTGTATAAAGTGTTGTCATAGATAAGCCTGTGCATCACAGGCTAATTAGAGACGACAATTTATGCATATGAATTGAGCCCAGTTTTCCCACTACAAAACTCAAATGTTATCAACCCTCATTCTCATCAAAGATATACAATGTATTGGTATGCTAACAAGAATCAAAATGTAAACCACTCTCATTCCCTATGTATAATAGAGTTATATTCCAGATTGACAGCAAACATTAACAAAACTCCAGGCTTTGGCTTTTGTCAGATCAATATTATTTGGCTGAATTGTGTATCTCTGTAATGCAAGAAGGACCTCAGAGGTTTGTACCTATTTTTAATTAGCGCTCAATTTGAGAATCATATTCCGGTGATGGGCAAAAGCTTGGTTACATTTATTTGTTGATGTTTTCCAGATGCTATTAGCCTCAGTTCAGATGTTGGGTGGTTTAGAAGACTGGCAGATCATTCAACAGTTTGTACCTGGACGATCAGCCCAACAGTGCCGTGAAAGGTATGTATTTTTACTATGTTTTTTTACACTTGAATAAAATTTAACTTCTTTGTGGTAAAAAAATATCAGTCACATATATGAAATTATTTCATTATTAAGTCTGTTTGAAATCTAACTATCATAAAATTGTCATAAATCTTGCAAACGCAAATTGATTAAAAAAGACACTCAAGAATGTTGTTCTTTAAAAGACTTTGGAAATTTTGAGAATTAAGATCCTTAATTGATGATCTTGCACAACTATTGCTACACAGGACCGGCTTTTCCACAACTGGGCTGGTTAGCACAGTTTGTAGAGTACAGGACTACAAATCCTAGTAGCAAGTGTTCAATTCCTTGTCTGGCCACATAACTTGTGTGCTCATTGGTTTTGAAATGGGTTGCGTTCTGAGAAAACTGGGCATAATCAGGGTTGTCATTTTTAATCGATTGCCGATCGAATTCATGGGTTAAAATCTCAAGAAAAGCAGTTGTTTTTACCGAATCTTTAAAATTGCGATTGGAAGTTTTGATCTTGCAAACCGACAATAATTGAAGAGGAATAACCGTAGTATAGTAGAGCGACACTTGGTCCAGTCCATTAACTCCGCCTACGAGCTACTGTTTTCAATGAATTTCTCAGCGAGTGGCCAATATTGATTTTTCCAGCTGTCAATCAAATTCTTCTTGGTAAGCGCATCAATCATTCCGCACTCAGGCAGCCGAATACACACCGACCCCACGTGAAACTGTATCAAATAACTGTACATTTCACAGATTATTACTGACCTTATCTCAAGGAATGTAGCACTGTAGATAAAGCGTAATTAACTAGATTTTTAGTTAGAGAAAAAGTTTCCACATATAAAAAAATGCTCTACAGTTTTCTACCAAAATAAAAAATATAAGCGACCTCTGTGCTACGAAGTTGTTATTCATCAATTAAATATTAAAGTCCACACTTTCCCCGAGGAAGAATGACGCGATGTTGTACATGAAGTTTAATTATGGTAGGATTTTCATCAGTACATGAAATACACAAGAAATGTGTCTTTGTTGCTAGAATTTTCTTAACTTTCCGTGAATAATAAAATCTGAAAACGATTTTGGATAACACATTTTATTATACACATTTGAAAATACTTCAATTGAATAATGCATTTTGTTATACAAATGGTCATAACACATAAGGTAATATAAAGTAGGTAAATAACGTGTTTTGAGATTGCCAAACTATGCATACATAATAGTTCTACATGCATGAATGACCTGACAAGTAATATCACAATCAGGAATGAAGACCTAGTGTACCTGGCAAAAATTTAAAGAATGACGGGTTTTTATTCTCAGAAATTTACTTTCGCAAACTTTTCTGAAAGGAGGTACATGTAACATTTTAGATTGAGTTCTTGATTTGTCGTAATTACTAAATATAAACGGTTATCAATGCTCTCAAATCGCGCCACGCGATTCATGCATGTTCAATTGGAATTCCCCAATCCTACAATTCAATTTGTATATGCACTTGCGTAAAATGACGGAATTTTGTGTTTACAAAATTTCTTTGACACATTCATCTTCAATATTGGCCGTATTTTGGTTTTGAAAATAAAAATCGTAATAATACTGGATTATCGGGTAATGGATAGAATTGGAACATACAAAGATGTATCAATATAATATGTTTTAACATTGCACAGTATACTAAAAATGTGAAAATCTTAAAATTTTCTCTTCAGTTTAGACCTCATTTTAACTTTTTCTGCTCTGAGAATATCAGTATTTTGTCCCTCAAAATGTTTAGATTTTGTTTTCGGTCGGGGGGCAAACCTGGCCCCCCTACCAGGACCTTGGATTGGACCCACAAGGGGGCCCCCTTGACCCCCGGCCTAATCGGTTACTATTCCAAAATAATCCTTTGTTTGCAAACATAATGACAACCCTGCATAATGCATGTGCGTAAAGTGTCGTCCCAGATTAGCCTGTGCAGTCCGCACAGGCTAATCAGGGACAACTCTTTCCGCTTCAATTGGATTTTTGCTAAGAAAAGACTCCATTTTAACGAAAAATGTCAGGCTAATCAAGGACGACACTTTACACACATGCATTATGCAGGGTTCTCTCAGAACAAGACACAAATAATTTCTCAGGCCATTCATCCCTACCTCTGATTTCAGTAGGGAAGTTGTCAGTTACTTGCATAAGTTTGTCCGTATGTCTACTAAGTAATGGTAATCAATCTATTTCAAGGAAATTATGTGTTGATAGAGTGACTGAATACTGAGTAGACTGAATAGAGTACTGAAGTACTGTTAGAACATTAAAAAACATCCTACAAAACAAATAAGCAGAATGTTTACATGCTATTTATCTGCTCACAGGTATCACAACTGTTTGAATTCCGCTATCAATTTTGACCCATTCTCCTATGCGGAAGACAGACAAATTCTGAGAAAATATAACGAAATTGGAGGTAAGATATTTTTCTGACTACATTTTTATGCCCCCCTTCGAAGAAGAGGGGGTATATTGCTTTGCTCATGTCGGTCTGTTGGTAGGTCTGTCGGTCGGTCGGTCCGTCCACCGGGTGGTTGTCAGACGATAACTCAAGAACGCTTAGGCCTAGGATCATGAAACTTCATAGGTACATTGATCATGACTCACAGATGACCCCTATTGATTTTGAGGTCAATAGGTCAAAGGTCAAGGTCACTGTGACCCGAAATAGTAAAATGGTTTCCGGATGATAATTCAAGAACGCTTATGCCTAGGATCATGAAACTTGATAGGTAGATTGATCATGACTAGCAGATGATAATCCGGATGGTTTCCGGATGATAATTCAAGAACCCTTATGCCTAGGATCATGAAACTTGATAGGTAGATTGATCATGACTAGCAGATGACCCCTATTGATTTTCAGGTCACTAGGTCAAAGTTCAAGGTCACGGTGACCTGAAATAGTAAAATGGTTTCCGGATGATAACTCAAGAACGTTTATGCCTAGGATCATGAAACTTGATAGGTACATTGATCATGACTGGCAGATGACCCCTATTGATTTTCAGGTCACTAGGTTTGTTTCTGACAAACACATCTTGTTAGTTTCAAGGAAGTCCCTCCTTACCGAAAATCAAGTTTAGGCGGAAAGTGTTGTCCCTGATAAGCCTGTGTAGACTGCACAGGCTAATCTGGGACAACACTTTACAAACATGCATTAAGCCCAATTTTCCCAGAACAAGGCTCATATGTTCAGCTTTATTGCGCAATATGGCCGCCATAGCAAAAAATAGATATGTGTCAAAGCACCAGTTTCAGCTGGACTTTCAAAGAAAAGGGAGCTATTTTACTGGCCCAGGCATCGGTTATGGCTTCTGAGCTAGTTTTTTTTTTGTTATGACATTTTCTCAGGAATGGTTTTAGAGATTTCAAATAAACATAAAACATGTATTCTTCAAATTGAATTGACCAAAATAACTTAAATGTGGTAACTCTTGTTTGAAATTTTGAGGAATTAAATTGCGTTTTTGCTGAATTGTATATAAACAAAATTGTTAGGTAAATTGTTTCTGCAAAGATATGTATTCATACGACACACGAACACTAACTCTGGTCCTAAAAAAAGAAAAATGCTTCGGTTATTGTAAGAAAATATGTTCGGCACAATTGGCTCAGGGCGCTAATTTGTCTTTGCTGCATTTAATGAAATTCGTATTTAATATATAATTTTTCTTGCCTATTTTGTGTAATTGTAACCTATTTCATCAATATATTACAATTTAACATGTATAAAAAATCTTATAATCTCGCTTTAATAATAATAATATTGACTTATTATACGTGTAATGCAACTACATACATAAATGCTCCATTTGTAACATGGAATTTCATGAATTGTATAAAGGAATATTGGAGTCAATGTCAAGGTCACTTATAGCAAATATTGAAGAATTCTGTTGGGTTTTTTTGTCCAGGGATTGCAATGGGGATGGCTTTGATCCAAATCCAGGTCAATATTTAAAAAAATGATTTCAGTTTAAGATCTCCAGAGCAAATTGCCATTTTGCTGCAAACTCCAATATATCGCGGTTGAAGGGGTCCAAAGATTGCGACCGTGATATATCCGGCGCGCGATATAAATTGTCAGTTTATGTATGCATGTATATGTATACATTAGCATCATTATGCGATCTCAAAACACGCTATTTACCAACCTTATTCAAGTTTGTGTTATATCCATATGTCATTAATTGGTATAACACAAAACATTATTCCATGTGAGTATTTTCAAATGGGTATAATTAAATTTTTAATCAGAAAAACATTGCCGAGTTTTATTGTTCAAGAAAGCATGCACAAATTAGACCCATGTACAAAATGACGTCATTCATTTCTCATGAAAAGCATGCACAGCATGGGGTTTAATAGTAGAGCATTGTGACTAACTGATCTATATTGTATACTGTATCTAACGCACACAGATTGTTGAGATAGGTCAGTATTGACTTGTGACATTTACTGTTATAATTGTGTACACCTTCATGTGTGCACTGGTGCGTTTCGGCAGTTCAAAGCAAATTCAATAGAGAATTGTAACACCCGAAATGACCTGTCATGTTTGACAAATGGGTCTTTTGTTTATCGCAGTACACAGGTGTTAATGTGATGTACAATGTAAGCAAACAATCTGGTCAAAACTGGATTATGACTGTTGGATTAAAGTTGGTGAAAAAAAGGGAAAAATACTTGCTTGAAACGGATTTTAATGCATCAAATTCTCAGATAAAAACATTTTATTTAAGGATTATGCTCGTCAGATTTTTGGGAGCCATAGCCGATTCGCGATATATTGGACAACGCGATATAACGGACCGTGATATATTGGAGTTGCAGTGTATATACACATCCAAATTAGAAAAATGATTACTTACTTGATAGCCAAACATACTATGCAAACAGTTTGGGTAAAAAGAACACACAGAAATTTGGACAAGAACATGAAAACTCAAAACGTGCTGTCCTCAGACAGCTAGTGTTTCCTAACTGGACGTCTCATGTTTCTTGCAATATCCCCCTGAACACCACTTATAAGTCTGATTGGGCAGAGGCCATATGACAGAGCATCCCATAACACTGGATAAATATGAGCATGGCTTTTTGAAAAAGGGCTTTAATGCATGTGCAAGAAGTGTCATCCTAGATTAGCCTGTGCAATTTGCGCAGGCTAATCAGGGATGACACTTTGCGTTTCGATGGAATTTATTATGCTAAAATGAAATCCCTTCTTAACAAAAATCTAGAAATCTTATGTAGGCGGAAAGTGATGTCCATAGTTAGCCTGTACAAACTGCGCAGGCTAATCTGGGATGACACCTTACGCACATGCTTTGAGCCATGTTTTCATAGGAGACTCAAATGTACTACACACTGACTTGATTTACCAGGTGAATGGCTGACGATCTCCGGGATGCTCAAGGGCCGCACTGACACGATGGTCCGCAGACGTTACGACAAGCTCATGCAGTGGAAGAGCTTGCATGATACCCTCATGGAACAACCTGTAGGAGGCATTCAGCAATAATTTTTTTATTGGGAAATGTACTGGTGCTGTACCTATAGGGGAAAAATAAGTGCGAAAAGCCCTGATATTGAGAAAATTTGCACCCTGAAATCTTCTTATTGGGAATTATGGGTCTGTAAAATTTCTTGCACAAACCAACTCAATTATCCATTTACATGCATTTTGGCTTGAAATTTTCAGTTTCAATAGTCATTTCATTAGTTCACTTTTGGAACGAAATTTACAATTTACTTCATTTTGGGCATTTTTTAGACGCCATTTGGAATTTTGTAGTTTTTCCTCAATTGGGAAAGTACATTGTATGGTTACTTTATAAAGAAGGAAAAAAAGCGCTGGTCATAGATAATATTGTGAGAAAAATTATTTGACCTGATTGTTTTCTCATCATCCTATAAACAAACGTATAGGAATTGGACTGCAAGTGGTTGAAAAGCAATGCAATAGACAGACAAATAGTTCAGAATGGAACTTATTCAATTATGATAAAATTATTAATATCTAGTATATAAGAACATTAACAATTCTGTTGAGGACAAATATATCTAACTCTGCTGTGTTTTGTTTGTTTAATTGGGAGATGTAAAACAAATTAGTTGTGTTCTGAGAAAAACGGGGCATAATACATGTGCGTAAATTGTCATCCCAGATTACCCTGTGCAGTCCGCACAGGCTAATCGGGGACGACACTTTCCGCTTTTATGATACTTTTTGTTTGAATGAAGTCTCTTCTGAGCAAAAATCCAATTTAGGTGGAAAGTGTCGTCCCTGATTAGCCTGTCCAGACTGCACAGTCTAATCTGTGACAATACTTTATGCACATGCATTATGCCCAGTTTTCTCAGAACACATCTCAAATATTTATTTCTGTGTTTATAAAAATTGGTGAGTGCAGGCCCTTATGTGTGTGTTTTCAGGTCTGTGTTAGAGACAGAATCCTTCATCCAGCATTTACTGTTGATGCTAACGGAATGGTATGTGAATGAATATGTATTTTATTTGTGTTTTTAACCCCCTTCCTTTTTGAAAGAGGCAGCCTTTAGCAGTTGCATGAAACTCCTGAAGGATGGCAGTTTTAAAACATTTCTGTTTGAGCCGTATCTTTCCCATTTATTTATTTATTTTTAAATAATTGACACATTTAAACCATAATTAGATGATGCGTTGTGTTTAACACCCTATATTTTATAGTGTTTTTAGCTCCACTAGCCAGAGGCCAGCGGGGCTAATGTCATGGTCCTGTGTCCGTCGTGCGTCTGTCTGTGCGTTAACTTTTTCTTTAAACATCTTCTCCTAAACTACAAGTCCAATTCAGATAAAACTTCTCACAAATGTTCCTGGGGTGAACCTCTTTCAAATTTGTTCAAATTATGCCCCTGGGGTCAAATTTGACCCCGCCCGGGGGGGTAAATAAATTAAACATAAGTTATATAAAGCTTATTTTGTGCAAACTTTAAAAATCTTCTTGTCCATAACCATTGGACCTAGTGCTACCACATTTGTTATGAAGTGACATTTAATAGTTCTTTACCAAGTTTGATCAAATTAAGCCCCTGGGATCAAATTTGACCATTCCCCAGGGGTCACAAAATTGAACATATGCTTATATTGGGCCTATTTTGTGCAAACTTTAAAAATCTTCTTGTCCTTAACCATTGGGCCTATTTCTACCAAATTTGGTATGAAGTGACATTTAATAGTTCTCTATTTTGTTAGTTCAAATTATGCGGCTGGGGTCAAATTTGACCCTGCCCCGGGGGTCACAAAAATGAACATCTGCTTATATAAGGCCTATTTTGTGCAAACTTTAAAAATCGTCTTATCCATAACCGTAGGGCCTAGGGCTACCAAATTCGGTATGTAGTGACATCTAATAGTTCTCTACTTAGTCTATTCAAATAATGCCCCTGGGTAAAAATTTGACCCTGCCCCGGGGGTCACAAAAATGAACATACGCTAAAATAAGACCTATTTTGTGCAAACTCTAAAAATCTTCTTGTCCATAACCGTATGGCATAGGGCTACCAAATTTGGTATGTAGTGACATCTAATAGTCCTCTACCAAGTTTGATCAAATTAAGCCCCTGGTATCAAATTTGACCGTTCCCCAGGGGTCACAAAATTGAACATATGCTTATATTAGGCCTTTTTTGTGCAAACTTTAAAAATCTTCTTGTCCTTAACCATTGGGTCTAGGGCTACCAAATTTGGTATGTATTAAAATCTTAAAGTTCTCTACCAAGTTTTTTCAAATAATGCCCCTGGGGTCAAATTTGACCCTGCTCCGGGGGTCACAAAAATGAACATACGCTGAAATAAGGCCTATTTTGTGCAAACTTTAAACATCTTCTTGTTCATAATTATAGAGCCTAGGGCTACTAAATTTGTTATGTAGTGACATCAAATATTTCTCTACCAAATTTGTTCAAATTATTCCCCTGGGCTCAAATTTGACCCTGCCCCAGGGGTCACAAAACTGAACATATTCTTATACGAAGCCTCTTTTGTGCAAACTTTAAAAATCTTCCTGTCAAAACCATTGGGCCTAGGGCTACCAAATTTGGTATGTAGTGACATATTATAGTTCTCTACCAAGTTTGTTCAAATTATGCCCTTGGGGCAAAATTTTTCCTTTGAAGGCTCCCATTAAAAAGTTTTTCAAGAAAATTTGATAAGTCAAAAAACATGGCCACATGAAGCATGTTTATGCGTTTTTGCTATTTATTCATTATGGGATGAATAAACTATTTTCTTCTAAAACTAAAAGTTTATCAAAATACACTTGGAATAACTTTTTAATAATAAGATATAAATGCATACATGTCGAGCGTGAAAGGTAGACAACATGTTAACTATCCATAAATGTTAACCCTTTACCAAATGAAACATTTTGGACTGCCCCAAATTGAAAGATGTTTGCAGACGAGAAAAAATTGTGTAAGGGAATATTTATAAATTTGCTGGGTGGGGTAGAAATCATTGTGATAAAAGGAGAAATTGCTCATCATGAGCAATTTCTCCTTTTTAAAACCAGAAGTGCTGTTTTTAAAACGAAAACAAACTCTTCAGAAGGAGTTATGGTCTATTGGAACGTCAGATGGAAAAAGTGAAGGAAAGTTAGGTAAAGCTAATTGTTTGTCATGATATCTCTTTAAACCTCACGCCATATGCAAGTAGTGTTGACATGATCGCAACATCTTGATGAATTATAATTCAATTTTTGTCTCATAAACATTTACTTTGTTTAACAAACAACCTCTTCAAAGTTATCATTCCTACTGCCTTTCGGCACCTCATGAACCTGAAAAACTCTTAACTTTATGTTTCCTCAGGCAAATATCTTCATTGTACAATAAACAATTTCTTTACCACGTTAACAATCCTGCTACACTCACTAATGCCTCAAGAATGAAGTAAAGTTCAGGTGACCTACGTCATTAAGTATTTTGCATATGTCATGAACTATATAAGTAACAGAAACTTTTTAACCTACAAACACTTTTTGGAAATTATGAATAAGATTCATGATTGAATGAAAAAACTTTCATTTATCTTGTAGAACATGCGTAGATTTGATCTTCAGCATCTTAAAATATGTGAAATAGAAAGAACGACAACATCTTTTGGAGAGATAAATGTACCTACGTTATAAGCAAAGGACCTGTGCGACAATTCCCGGGCTTTTTAGTCTGTTTAGTTAACACTGTAGTAACGTTTTCCTTATATAAAAATGCTCGCCCATTCAACTTTAAGCGCCCAGTGGAACAAGGGATAGAAAGAGAAAGTCACATGCTTAGTACATTTCAACCCATGCGCATTTCACGCTTTTTTCGCATAAAAAAACAGTGGAGCGATACAGGGCCCTCTTGTTATTGTTAAACTTGTAATACAAAGGAAGCATTAAACTAATGCATCTGGTACTCATATTTGACCCAATATTAAAAAAGAGGTCAATGAAGTTATGGATGATTTTGCTGGTAATCAATTTCAACATGTTTCAGTATTGGCTGAAAAATCTTCGCGTCTCTGACCCTGGCATGAAGTCTTGTAAGTATTAACATTATAGAGGTACAAACTGTTTTGCTTTTAAGGAACATGAAATTAGGTTTAACACATTTATATTTTTAACCAGGTTTTCCGAAGGAAAAAACTGGTTATCAGATTGGCGAATGCGGGCGGCTGGCTGGCTGGCTGGCTGGCTGGCGGGCGGGCGGAACAAGCTTGTCCGGGCCATAACTATGTCGTTCATTGTCAGATTTTAAAATCATTTGGCACATTTGTTCACCATCATTGGACGGTGTGTCGCGCGAAATAATTACGTCGATATCTCCAAGGTCAAGGTCACACTTTGAGTTCAAAGGTCAAAAATGGCCATAAATGAGCTTGTCCTGGCCATAACTATGTCATTCATTGTGAGATTTTAAAATCATTTGGCACATTTTGTTCACCATCATGGTACGGTGTGTCGCACGAAAGAATCACATCAATATCTCCAATGTCAAGGTCGCCACGACTAAAAATAGATTATTTTTTTTTAAACAAACTTACAAAGGGGGTTAATTTTGTTTGTTCATTTCAAAAGTTCAGTTTGAGTTTTCTCCCTTTATCAGATTTTTTTTTCACAATGAAAACCTGGTTTTGTGACAATTTTGTCCCTTCTTAAAGAGCTTACATAGAGAATAATAGGTTAGTGTTGATTATACATGTAGGTCAGGTTTATCATGCAAGGCTTAGAAAACAAAAAGCAAGAGCCTTGGCAAGTGCTTTTTCGTTTTCGTGCCCAGCATGGTAAACCGCATCTATAACCAACACTAATCTATTATTCTATTTATCCCACTTTTTATTCAGTAAACCTTTTATTTAAATAAAATTAGTTTAACTGGCTTATTTCGCTGGATTTATGACGTCATTTTGTGCCGTGGTTTATAGCAGACATGTAATAAACGAAGCTTTAATCAACCGATTTCGCTGTAAAATTGGGATAAACCACATATAATTATTAATTAAAATATGAAATACACCAACTCTTGTTTTGTGTTTGTCACTGACAAAGGTTGGAAATACTGATATTATGACCCTTTTTGAATGAAGAAAGCTAGATTAATTTTGGTTTGAGTTTTTTTATTTTAATGTGTTTAATAGAAATTACGACAAAAAAAGATAAATTTACTAATTCATGCTCTTGAGTCTTTACTAAGGCCCATTATTGTGAATCCAGCATTCGCGTTCAAATACTGACTTATTTTTGGTGTGCGAATCTACCTACATGACTAGCAGATAAATGTCATGTTGCGTTCCAGTCTTTGGATTTTGTACTAAGTTACGGGCCTTGGACTTAACAATTTTCTGTAAAATAGCTGATGTGCAGCGTATAAGTGCAGTAGAGGGCATTTTGATTCTCATACACAGCTCTTGTTTGTTTTAATAAAGCTAATGCCGTGAAAGTAGAGCTGAATGACAATATAGTAAACGAGGGTCACCAAGAACCTGACAAGCAGCAAGAAACTACGAATTTGGACACCAATGACACTGCACTTGAGGTTCAAAGGTCAGACAACGATGTGGAGCCTACCCCCCATAACGAGACGGGTGTGAAACAAGAATTCCTGTTTGGCTTAAGGTTCACTGCAAAAGAGATGTGGAACTGTATTGGATCTGAAGACCTCAAACAAGACCTGGAGGTATTCTTGAAGAAATCTGCTGTCCAACTGACTGATTACTACCAACAGCATGAAGACTTACATAAAGGTATTGGGCTGAACTTTGCACATCAAGGTATAGGGCTGAACTGTGCGCATAAATGTATAGGCTGAACAGTTTACATTAAGATATAGGGCTGAATTGTGCACATAAAGATATAAGGCTAAACTGTGCACATAAAGGTATAGGCTGAACTGTGCACATAAAGATTTAGGGCTGAACTTTGCACATAAAGATATATGCTGAACTGTGCACATAAAGGTATAGGTCTGAACTGTGCGCATAAAGGTATAGGCTGAACTGTTTACATAAAGATATAGGGCTGAACTTTGCACATAAAGGTATAGGCTGAACTGTTTACATACAGGTATAGGGCTGAACTTTGCACAAAGGCTGAACTGTTTACATAAAGGTATATGGCTAAGCTATGTAGATAAAGGTATAGGAAGGAACTGTGCATATAAAGGTATAGGGCTGAACTATGCACATATAGGTATATGGCTGAACTGTGCACATAAAGGTATAGGGCTGAAGTATGCACAACATAAAGGTATATGGCTGAACTTTGCATATAAAGGTATAGGCTAATCTGTTTACATAAAGGTATAGGGCTGAACTCTGCACATAAAGGTATAGGGCTGAACTGTGCACATAAAGGTAAGGGCTGAACTATATGCTGAACTGTGCACATTAAGGTAAATGGGCTGGCTAAACTGTGTACATAAAGATATAGGCTGAACTGTGCACATAAAGATATAGGGCTGAACTGTGCACATAAAGGTGTAAGGCTGAACTATGCACATGAAGGTATTGGAATGAATTCTGCGCATAAAGGTATAAGGCTGAACTGTGCACATAAAGGTAAAGGGCTGAACCAGCGATTTATTTATTTCTATACAAAGTACCAGATTGAGAAAAAACTAAAAATATTACCGGTTGCAGTCCAAAATAATCCCAATTGAAGGTTTCCAAAAAAAAAATATTAAAAATATTTTTTATGTCCCCCACTATAGTAGTGGGGGACATATTGTTTTTGCCCTGTCTGTTGGTCTGTCTGTTTGCGCCAACTTTAACATTTTGCAATAACTTTTGCTATATTGAAGATAGCAACTTCATATTTGGCATGCATGTGTATCTCATGAAGCTGCACATTTTGAGTGGTGAAAGGTCAAGGTCATCCTTCAAGGTCAGAGGTCAAGTATATGTGGCCAAAATCGCTCATTTTATGAATACTTTTGCAATATTGAAGATAGCAACTTGATATTTGGCATGCATGTGTATCTCATGGAGCTGCACATTTTGAGTGATGAAAAGTCAAGGTCAAGGTCATCCTTCAAGGTCAGAGGTCAATTATATGTGGCCAAAATCGCTCATTTTATGAATACTTTTGCAATATTGAAGATAGCAACTTGATATTTGGCATGCATGTGCATCTCATGGAGCTGCTCATTTTGAGTGGTGAAAGGTCAAGGTCAAGGTCATCCTGTAAGGTCAGAGGTCAAATATATGTGGCCCAAATCGCTTATTTTATTAATACTTTTGCAATATTGAAGATAGCAACTTGATATTTGGCATGCATGTGTATCTCATGGAGCTGCACATTTTGAGTGGTGAAAGGTCAAGGTCATCCTTCACAAGGTCAAGGTCATCCTACAATGTCAAACATCATATAGGGGGACATTGTGTTTCACAAACACATCTTGTTTTTTTTAAAATGCAACATTAGTTAATTTCCCTATGAAGCTTTATGGCTTTAACATAAGTCAGTGTCCGACAAATCCATTGCCCGGAGCCCGGGGGCTACCGAAATTTTTCATCGGGCTACTGAAATTTTCCAGCTGACGCCCGCCGGGCTACTATAAATCTATAAGAGCGGTAGCCCGGTTTATTGACAGACATACGTAGAATAAACACGCTGACCATGTGTTTGTACACTGTGTATTGCTTATAATCCGATAAAGTGCAATCAATTATCAAATCAGTCACCGATCACTTGCGGTAATGTCTTAAACAGTAACAGTGTATTTTAATCATCCAATCAGAATCAACATTTGTCGTCTGCTAATAATATAATGAGAGCCGGTTGGATAGTTGGCGCACATGATGCAACATCATTTCGCAGTTTGGAATTCTTTGTTTACCGCAACAATAAGTAATAGCGACAACGTTTTTGATGTTGTTAAATATCCAAGGACGCCAAACATTAAATTAATCAAAACAATAGCGGATTCTTCAAAACGGTAACGAAACTGAAAATGAATATTAATGACAACTTTGTGAACGGGGTTAGTACCTGCTAATTAGTTTGCATTGTCAATTATTAATTGGATTAATCGACTGTTAATCAATAATCCCATATATGCCCGATTTATATTTTTAAAACCAAATTATGGGTGGGTAATATAGACGATAAGAGTCATAAACACAAACGTTTGAAATTTTCTTAAGTGTCAAATGAATTTCGGCATATGGTTCTATTTAAAGATATGATGAAATAAGCTCCCAATCAGGATCGTTGTATTGCAACATGCGTAAATAACCTGCCACGGTTTGCACGCGTTGTGTACAGCTATTTTAGGTTACACAATTCTACATTTAAGAAATGAATTTCTTTGTCCTATAAAAAGCGCGCGAAAATTGGCGTGGGTTTATTTATTTGTAAATAAAAAATTTGTAGTGGGTACAACATTGAGATCATTTAATTTCCATTAAAAGTTTCGTTGTGAATTTCAACAAAAGTACCGGGGTATCTCGTGAATTATTTGGCATTGACATTTTCTCTTAATAAAATATCATGTAAACACGCTTTATCGTTACCGTTACGCTGTATCAGTTCCTTCATTATTGAAACAATTATTGTATTGTATACTGACTGCACACAAGTGTCGTAACATACGGATGCAATAGGTAAATTCGGACAGAACTTAAAGTCGGACACAAGTAAATAAATGATTTAATACTCTTGATTTCTTGAAACTCGGTATTTGTTGTTAAAAAGGGCAATTGCATTGATTAACACCATACGAGTCAATTGTATGGATCATTTAAACGCTTTATTTACGTTTACGACTTAACGTGCTGTCCGAATTTAAGTACACATACATGTGCACATACATGTTATATCTACATGTAGTATATGATTTTCTTTGGTACATTTACATTTAAGAACACGGTGCCTGTACTGTAACATTAATTTACGATATTGACTGTGTACATCAGACTACTTGCTGTTTTATGTATATGTATGTATACATATTATGTATATGTAAATGAAGAAATAAAATAAAGATGAAAACCTGCCTCTTATCATTTTGTAGGAAAATTTTATGGGCTACCAAATATTTTTATTGGTAGCCCAGTGGGCTACCTGAAAAATAAGAAATTTGTCGGACACTGCATAAGTAAATATATTATTGACAACTTAAGTTATCAATTTTAAAGTTTTTGTTAGCAACAAATAAAATACAACAACATCCTAATCTGAAGACATCACAAAGGGAATTTTCCCAATTTCATGTTTTTGTGTGCTAATTTTTAGCTCGGCTGTTTTCAGAGAAAACCCGAGGTATTGTCATAGCCAGCTTGTCGTGTCGTGTTGTCCGCTGTCCGCGTCGTGCTACAACCTTAAAATTGCCTCAACAATCAAAGTGCTTCCACCTACAACTTTGAAACTTCATATGTTGATGCACCTTGATGAGTTCTACACGCCACACCCATTTTCGGGTCATTAGGTCAAAGGTCACTGTGACGTCTAAAAAAATAATATTCTGACTAGCTTTCGCAGCCGAGCGTGGCACCCGTTATGTGGTGCTCTTGTTATCTCCCGCTATAGGCGGAGGAATATTGTTTTGGCGTTGTCCGGCCGGCCGGCACTTTTGTGTCCGGAGCCATATCTTGGAAGTGCTTTGGCGGATTTCATTGAAACTTGGTATGAGTATATATATGGATAAGAGGATGATGCACGCCAAATGGAATTGTACACCATCGAATAATAACCGAGTTATGGCCCTTTGTATTTTGAAAAAATGCTTCTTTTGTGTGTACGGAGCCATATCTTGTGTCCAGAAGTATAATGGCGGTGGATATCAATTCAACGAATTTGCTTGTACCCAATTGGGCTGTTACCGGTACTTTTCCCAATAGGGCAAAAAATCACTGGGCTGAACTGTGTTGTCTGGAAGTCGCTGAAAGTAAAGTTATGTTGCTAAACTTAGTTATCTTGAATTTGATGGGAGTTCACTTATGACATTGAAATATATGTAGTTTGACAAATGTGGACTTTTGTGAAGTGTTTAGTTTAAGATACATCAATAACTGTGTACTTTGTTACACAAGATTAATTAGATAATGATCATGCGATTAAAAGGAGTTTTAAAAGTAAAATATTATTATAATTATTATCACTAAATAAAGCAAACATTTTTATACAATGAACAGAAGAGATGTGAAGATGTTTGTAAAGTGTTTCAAATATGCAGCTGGTATTATTGTGTTTCTTGATGTTTGACAAATAACAAAACAACATCTCAAAACAAATGCTGGGACTGAAATTTAATTTTGATATTGGCATTAATGCAATATACACTTCAGGGGACATAATGGTACCTCCGCCACCCCCACAGAATTCACTGGTGTACATTTAAAACACTACACTGTTGTCTATACACTTCAGGAGATATAGTGGTACCTCGACCACCCCCACTAAACAAGTACTCACTAGCACACTTCAAGCATCAGATATACAAGATGAACCACCTTCACAAGGCCGTGAAAATTCAGATTGAGAAAGACGTGAAGTTCCTACAGGACTATGCTACGCAGAACCCAGATACCTCAAGTTCTTTGCAGTTTCTGGCCTTATTACAGCAAAAGGTTGGTACTTTGTGTGAATTGTGTCCGTCCGTCCTTGGTCCACATTTGGTTTGTAAACACTCTAGAGGCCACATTTCATGTCCGATCTTCATGAAACTTCGTCAGAAGATTTGTCCCAATGATATCTCGATCAAGTTTGAAACTGGGTCATGCTGGGTCAAAAACTAGGCCACTAGGTCAAAAAAAAGAAAAACTTTGTAAACACTGTAGAAGTCACATTTCATGCCCAATCTTCATGTAACTTTGTCAAAATGTTTGCCCTAATGATATGTTGGTCGAGTTCAAAAGTGGTTCCGGTCCGTTGAAAAAATATGGCCGCCAGTGGGCGGGGCAGTTTTCCTTATTTGGCTTTAGAGAAACCTTGTAAACACTCTAGAAGTCACAATTTTTGCCCAATCATCATGAAAGTTGGTCAAAACATTGGTTTTATTGATATCTCGGACGAGTTTGAAAATGGTCCAGATCGGTGAAAAAACATGGCCTCCAGTGGGCGGGGAATTTTTCTCTATATGTAAATAGTGAAAACATGTAAACACTGTAGAAGTCACATTTTTGGCCCAATTTTCATGAAATTTGGTCAGAACATTTGTTTCCTTGATATGAGAGTTGAGTTCGAAAATGGTTCCGGTCAGTTGAATATCATGGCTGCCCGGGGGGGGGGGGGGGGCAGTTTTCCTTATTTGGCTATAGAGAAACCTTGTAAACACTCTAGAAGTTACAAATTTTGTCCGATCATCATGAAAGTTGGTCAAAACATTGGTTTTATTGATATCTCGGACAAGTTCGAAAATGGTCCAGATCTTACTTAGGATTCATGTATATTGGTAATTTTGATGCATCACCACTCTTAATTTTGACCCATCAGTTGTTATCCCTCGCCAAAGGGGGAGGATACAGAATTGTCCGTCCCTCAGCGCGTCAGTCGGTGTGTCACAAAACTGTGTTAGGGCTCAGAAACTCTGTTAGATATCAACATGAATCTCCATGGGTATGAAGATATTAATGGCCGGGGATATCAATTTAATGAATGTGCTTGTTTTGTCTTCGATGCACCATATTGGCTGTATTTATGTTATTCGTGTTAGAAGAAACTTTGAACTCTACTTGTCTTTACCCTTGTTCTTGACACTAGTGTTCAGCCTCTAAATAGACTTGTTTACAGATTGGCAAAATTACTATTTTAAAAAGAAATGAATAGATTATAAAATAATGTCTATTTAACTATTTTGTATAGTCAACTCATTTTAGATTATTTCTAGGGGTTAAGGAATGATAGTTAATGATGTATATGACATTGGTCCTAAATAAGAACGTCTGCCTTCCATATCATGTGTTTCCAAACTTTCTGTAGGATGCCGAAGAGGCAGACGTTTTAGAGACAGTGTGTAACTACCTCAGTGAAAATTTTGGCGGGAAACTGCCTGGTAAGTTCACAGTGAAGAAGTTGATTACAGCAGCAAGGCAGAACCATGGGAAAAAGAAAAAGAAAAGGAAGAAGCCTGACTCTGAGGAAGAGGACGAAAAAGAAATGACTGATGATGAAGAGAGTGATGAGGATTCTACAGTGAGTGATTGGTTAATAAAGTCACTTGTACTTGACTGATTTATAAAGCCACATGTACTTGACGTGTTTATAAAGCCACATGTACTTGACGTTAATAAAGCCACATGTACTTAACTGGTTTATAAAGCCACGTGTACTTGACTGGTTAATAAAGCCACATGTACTTGACTGGTTAATAAAGCCACATGCACTTGACTGATTTATAAAGCCACATGTACTTGAGTCGTTAATAAAGCTATGTGTACTTGACTGGTTAATAAAGCCACATGTACTTGATTGGTTAATAAAGCCACATGAACTTGAGTGGTTAATAAAATCACATGGATTTGCCATCTACAATTTCAATTGCTATGAAAATTGGGCTAATTTTGGGTTAATAAAGTCACTTGTACTTGACTGATATATAAAGCCACATGTACTTGACGTGTTTATAAAGCCACATGTACTTGACGTTAATAAAGCCACATGTACTTAACTAGTTTATAAAGCCACGTGTACTTGACTGGTTAATAAAGCCACATGTACCTGACTGGTTAATAAAGCCGCATGTACTTGAGTGGTTTAAAAGCCACATGTACTTGACTGGTTTATAAAGCCATGTGTACTTGACTGGTTAATAAAGCCACATGTACTTGACTGGTTAATAAAGCCACATGAACTTGAGTGGTTAATAAAATCACATGGATTTGCCATCTACAATTTCAATTGCTATGAAAATTGGGCTAAATAATTGTGCATTATGAGAAATGACACATACTTATTTTATCAAAATTTTTGTCTCAAGGAAGCCGTTCTAAACAGAAATCCAGTCTAGGTGGAAAAGGTTTTTCAAATTATCCTGTGAAGACTGCACCATCTAATATGTGGCGACACTGTTCCCACAAGCATTAAGTCCAGTTTTCTCAGAACAAGTCTCAATGGCTCCTTGAAAACAGGACAGTAGTTGAATTAAATGTTCGTAAATGTTCTATAAAGCAATAAAAAAGATTGAGGTACCATTTAAACAAATTCATTAGCAAAAAAAATCCAGATTCTGAATTGTGTTCTAAATATCATACTATATAACAACAACTGCTTTATAACACATTTCTATGCCCCTGGTAGGGTGGCATATAGCAGTTGAACTGTCTGTCCAAAAACTTCAATGGCCATAACTTTTTTTTCCTCCGGTAGGGTGGCATAAAGCAGTTGAACTGTCCGTCAGTCAGTCGGTATGTCAGTCTGTCCGTCCGTCCGAAAACTTTAATGGTCATAACTTTTTCACTATTGAAGATAGCAACTTGATATTTGGCATGCAAGTGTATCTCCTGGAGCTGTGTTTCACGAATACAGCTCTTGTTTTCATTTATGTTTATTACTATGTTTTACAGTTTTACTGGTCAGATAACGATGAAGGGGATAC
Organism: Dreissena polymorpha; assembly: GCF_020536995.1. NCBI lineage: Eukaryota > Metazoa > Mollusca > Bivalvia > Myida > Dreissenidae > Dreissena > Dreissena polymorpha. The sequence continues at coordinate 90,625,155 of NC_068361.1, read as the reverse complement.
AGTAAAAAAGGATGAAGTGGGCAGCTCAAGCGATGAGGAATACTTCGCCAACCTGAGAGAACTGGCAGAGAAAAACATCCATGTACGGGTAAGGAAGATGTGTGTGAAGATGTGTGTGGGTATTGATAGGAAGTGTATGGGGATGGATTAAAAAATACATTGCCAAACTGAGATAAAAACAACTGAGAAAAGTAATCAAAAACAGTACACAGGAGGTTTTGTTTACTTTTGGCATGTGAATAACATTATCCATTACTCATCAAGGCACTTGTACAGTACAAGTTGTACCTCTACCTTTAAACTGTCAAAGATTGAAAAGGTAAAAGATGGGTATTTCTTTTATACCTCATGATAAAATATGACATTTCTGCAGTGAAATAACAGCAGTGAAAATAAAGAAATTGGTTTCAGAACTCCTTTTTCTATTTTTAGATTATCATAAATAATTTTTAGCTCACCAGATTGCTCAGGTGAGCTTTTCTGACCAGTCTTTGTCAGTTGTATGTCCGTCCGTCCGTAAATATTTGCTCGTAAACACTTAAAGGCCACATTTCTTGTCCCATTTTCATGAAACTTGGTCAAAAGCTTTGCCCCAATAAAATCTTGGCTGGGTCAAAAACTAGGTCACAAGGTAAAAAAAAGAAAAACCTTGTAAACACTGTAGAAGTCTCATTTTATGTTCAATCTTCATGTAACTTTGTCAAAATGTTTGTCATGATGATATCTTGATTGAGTTCAAAAGTGGTTCCTGTGTGTTGAAAAACATGGCCGCCAGTGGGAGATGTGTTTTTTGGATATGACAGTTGAGTTCGAAAATAGTTCGGATCGGTAAAAAAGCATGGCAGCTGGGGGGGGAGGTCATTTTCCTTATATTTATATAGTAATAACAGCTTTTGAACACTATATAGTTTATCATGTCAAGGGAAGTAACTGCAAATGAAAAATTATGTTGAATTGACAGAGTTGTCTCCCTTTTTAAAATATTTGTGTTAAGCACAAGAAGATGATTATAAGTAGAATTAATTATACATGATAGTTTTACATTCTGGAAGATAGCAAACTTTTGAATATGTTTTTTATTGTTTGATGATTCTGTACAATATGGCATTCTTTTGTCAAACAATTAAAGGGAGACTACGATTTTTATATGTGTTAAATTGTAATATATTGATAAATACATGTTACAATAACACAAAATAGGCAAGATATTGAAGACGAATTTCAAAAAATGCAGCAAAGACAAATTAGCGCCCCGAGCTAATGGTGACTAAGATATTTTGTACATATTTTCCTACAATGACCGAAGAATTCGTCTTTTTGTTAGGATGGGAGTTAGTGTTCATGTGTCGAATGAATAGACATCACTGCAGGAATTTAAAAAAAAAACATTAAAATAAATTAAGATTCACATCGTACATGCATGATATACATTCTGGCGAATTCGACTGTACAGACATTTTCAATTTCAGAATTGAATATCTCGCTTAGTTCGCATTTTTCGACACATGTTCTTCTTAAGTTTTATTTTAAATTATATTGAAATGTATGACCTTTTTAACACTCAAGAGGTCACATTTATTTCCCGATCATCATGAAACTTGGTCAGAAGATTTGTCCCAATGATATCTTGAATGAGTTTGAAATGGTTTTTGTTGCTTTAAAAACATGGCCACCAGGGGCGGGGAATTTTTCCTTATATGGCTATATATGGCTTTAGTAAAACCTTGTTAACACTCTAGAGGCCACATTTATTGTCCAATCTTTATGAAATTTGGTCAGAAGATTGGTCACAATGATATCTTGGATGAGTTCGAAAATAATTATGTTTGCTTGAAAAACATGGCTTCCAATGGGGAGGGCCATTTTTCCTTATACGGCTATAGTAAAATCTTGTTAACACTCTAGTTTTATTTAATTCAGTTGCCATATCTTGAACATTTGTTTCCTTGATACGAGAGTTGAGTTCAAAAATGGTTCCAGTCAGTTAAATAACATGGCTGCTTGGAGGTGGGCAGTTTTCTCATAATGCCCCCCCCCCCCCCCTTTGCTCATGTCGGTCTGTCCGTCCACCAGATGGTTTCCGGATGATAACTCAAGAGCGCTTATGCCAAGGATCATGAAACTTCATAGGTACATTGATATTGATCATGACTCGCAGATGACTCCTATTGATTTTTAGGTCAATGGTCAAGGTCACAATGACCCGAAATAGTAAAATGGTTTCCGGATGATAACTCAAGAACTTTTATGCCTAGGATCATGAAACTTCATAGATACATTGATCATGACTCGCAGATGACCCCTATTGATTTTCAGGTCACTAGTTCAAAGGTCAAGGTCACGGTGACTCAAAGCAGTAAAATGGTTTCCGAATGATAACTCAAGAACGCTTATGCCTAGGATCATGAAACTTCATAGCTACATTGATCATGACTCGCAGATAACCCCTATTGATTTTCAGGTCACTAGGTCAAAGGTCAAGGTCACGATGACCGGAAATAGTAAAATGGTTTCCTGATGATAACTCAAGAACGCTTAGGCCTAGGATCATGAAACTTCATAGGTACATTGATCATAACTCGTAGACGACCCCTATTGATTTTCAGGTCACTAGGTCAAAGGTCAAGGTCACGATGACCCAAAATAGTAGAATGGTTTCCAGATGATAACTCAAGAACGCTTCGGCTTGGGATCATGAAACTTCATAGGTAAATTGACCATGACTCGTAGATGGCCCCTATTGATTTTCAGGTCACTAGGTCAAAGGTCAAAGTCACGGTAACCCAAAATAGTAAAATGGTTTCCAGATGATAACTCAAGAATGCTTATGCCTAGGATCATGAAACTTCATAGGTACATTGATCATGACTTGAAGATGACCCCTATTAATTTTCAGGTCACTAGGTCAAAGGTCAAGGTCGGGTGACCTGAAATAGTAAAATGGTTTCTGGATGATAACTCAAGAACGCTTAGGCCTAGGATCATGAAACTTCATAGGTACATTGATCATAACTCGTAGATGACCCCTATTTTTTTTCAGGTCACTAGGTTAAAGGTCAAGGTCACAGTGCCAAATAACGTATTCACACAATGGCTGTCAAGGTCACGGTGACTCAACTTAGAAAAATGGTTTCTGGATGATAACTCAAGAATGCTTACACCTAGAATCATGAAACTTCATAGGTATATTGATCATGACTCACAGATGAAATAATGATGAAACTTGACCAGGATGTTTGTCTGGACAATATCTAGGTCAAGTTTGACATTTGGTAAAGATTGAATAAACCGACACCTCTCAGGTGAGCGAACTAGGGCCATCTTGGCCCTCTTGTTTATCACATGCCATACCCTGTTTCCCATGTAAGAATATTTTTATCTTACACATGTGTAATATACTTTTTAAGCGTTTTGATTGGCTTAGTTTTTGTTCGATTGACCAATCGCATTTTGTTATTTTGCTGAAATGATGTTGGAAGGTCAAATGATGTCACGTAATGTGAACAACATTCGGGATTTATCATTATGTTTGCGTTTATATTTATGTAATTTATTTATTTTTAATTTGCTCATTAAAAAGCATGTGATATATAAAGATCTGACACTCGTTGTCATCATACAATATTTTATCACATGCCATGCCCTGTTTCCAATGTAATTTTACATTACAAATAGTTTTATCTTACACTTGTGTAAAATACTTTGTAAGCATTTTCATTGGCTTATTTTCGTTCGATTAACCAATCGCATTTTGTTATTTTGCTGAAATGACGTTGCAACGTCAAATGACATCAAGAAATGTAAATAACATTTGGGATTTAGCATAATGTTTGTGTAAATATTTATTTTATTTGCTCATTTAAAAGCATGTGATAAAAAAGATCTGACACTCGTCATATCATACCATATTTTATTAAACTCGATCAGGAAATTTGTAAGTAAGCTCCCCAAAGGCTCGCTTACTAACAAAATTCCTGAACTAGTTTAATAAAATAATGTACTGAATCCAACAAATTTTCTTTTATTTTAAGATTGTTTGCTGTTTATTTACATTGTAAAAGAGTTTAACTGGAGAATTTCGCTGGTATAATGACGTCATTTTGTCACACTAATGACGCCATTTGTGTTTTGAAATGTATTAAGGCACGCCACAGGAGAAAGGGTAACTTTTCAGCAAAAGGAAAACAGCTGTTGATTATTTTCTTGGAAAAGGGGCATAAAAGAAACAGAGAGTTTGTTCATGTCAGTGTAAGATCGTTTGTTATTTCAGGAGTGATCATAGAAAAAAAATATTTTCACTCGTTGCTGTGCCACTCGAGAAAATATATTTTATATTTTCACTCGTGAAATAACAAACGATCTTACTCTGACATGAACAAATATCCTCTTTTTCTTACGGTTTGTACGGAAATGATGGAAAAATCAGAAGGAGGTTCACAAACTTATAAATCAACTCAAGTACTGGTAAACATGCTTACCCGATAAAATGAATGAAAATATTTACTGACAGCCTTGTCCTGACTGAAATATTGTTGACAACAGCTTAATATCTAATATTTATATTATGTGTCATCATAGGAAGGGTACATTTTATTCTATGTACCACTGGTCAATACAAATTCTATAAACATACACTGAAAAACAGACATACTTCATGTATACAAATACAAGGTGGAAGGTAGTAGGCTGTTATGTAATCCCAAATGAATCCTATTATTTATTTGGGCTGTGCTCTGTGAAAAAGGGGTTTAATGCATGTGCATAAAGTGTTTTCTCAGATTAGCCTGTGTAGTCTGCACAGGCTAATCTGGGACAACACTTTCCGCGTGTATGATTTTTTTTTGTTTCAAGAAAGTCTGTTCTTAGCAAAAATCCAGTTTAGGCATAATGTGTTGTCCCTGATAAGCCTATGTGGACTGCACAGGCTAATCTGGGATGACACTTCATGCACATGCATTAAACCCCCTTTTCACAGAGTATGGCTCATTTATCTTAATTCCAATTTAAAAAAAACAACACTTCTTCCAGACTGTGAGAGGGCCCAGGAGTCAAAAGGTGATTGCATCGTTCAGGAAGGACATGAAACTGCACTCTGAGCTCAACCGACTAATCACCTCCATCTTGAAGATGCAACTGAAGCGACGCCAGTCAGGGCGTAGGAGAAGATTCAACATGTGTATGTAGACCAATATCTTTCTGTGCTGTAGTGCTTGCCAGGACTCATTTTTGTTGTTTTAACCCTTTGCATGCTGGGAAATTTGTTGTCTGCTAAAATGTTGTCTGCTGCATTTCTAAAATTAGCATTTTCTTCATTTTTTTTCAAATAATACTATCAGATTAGCAAACAGTTTGGATCTTGATGAGACGCCACGTTTTGTGGCGTCTCATTTGGATCCAAACTGTTTGCAAAGGCCTTCAAAATTCAGTTCCAGCACTGAAAGAGTTAAATATATCTTTTAGGATACAATAACCTCCATCTTGAAAATACATTTCAATCTTGAAAATACATTTCAAGATGAGTACATACATGAAGCTGAATATCTTCTGCACTTGTATCCTTTACATCTAGGATATGCATTTTGACCCATTTGTGTGCCTTTAGAAATAAAGTAGTAAATTAGATACTTTTCTTAATAGATTCCAGTTGTTAAGGCATCACTTCCAACCTTTAGATAGGGATGAGCAGCAATCAACATGAAACCTGAACAGCTTGTGAGTTACTCACAGGCTCTTTTGGTTTTATGCTGGTTGCATATAGCAGTTTTCACTTTCCTTCGGAGGTGAAAAGAGGGTAGGTGTAATATTCATGCCCCCCTTCGAAGAAGAGGGGGTATATTGTTTTGCACATGTCAGTCCGTCAGTCAGTCCGTCCACCAAATGGTTTCCAGATGATTACTCAAGAGCGCTTAGGCCTAGGATTATGAAACTTCATAGGTACATTGATCATGACTGGCAGATGACCCCTATTGATTTTCTGGTCACTAGGTCAAAGGTCAAGGTCACAGTGACTCGAAACAATAAAATGGTTTCCGGATGATAACTCAAGAGAGCTTACGTCTAGGATCATGACACTTCATAGGGACATTGATCATGACTGAAATATCACCCCTATTGGTTTTCAGGCCACTAGGTCAAGGTCACAGTGACTCGAAACAGTATAATGGTTTCCGTATGATTACTCAAGAACACTTACGCCTAGGATCATGAAACTTCATAGGTACATTGATCATGACTGGCAGATGACCCCTATTGATTTTCAGGTCACTAGGTCTAAGGTCAAGGTCATAGTGACTCAAAACAGTATAATGGTTTCTGGATGATAACTCAAGAATGCTAAGGCCTAGGATCATGAAACTTAATAGGTACATTGATTATGACTGGCAGATGAACCGCTATTGATTTTCAGGTCACTAGGTCAAAGGTCAAGGTCACAGTGACTTTAAACAGTAAAATGGTTTCCGGATGATAACTCACAAATGCTAAGGGTTAGGATCAGTAAAGTTCATGGGGACATTGCCCAGGACTCTAGATCAAAGTTAAAGGTCACAGTGACCTGAAGCCACTACAACTGACAGCCCATTTGGTGGGCATGGGTGTTTTACAAACAGCCCTTGTTTAGGATTAAATAACATCTGAATGCATGCTTTCCAGTGGAGAATTTAATTGGTGATGAAAGGTTCAATTTAGGCTGAAAATATAAGATTATATATTTTTGGCTAGTGAAGATCAATTTAATTTTTAAAATAATTGCAATATTTTTTCATCAATTCCATTATTGTACCAGTGTTGGGTACTTTTCCTGAAAATTGAAAAGTTGCAGAATTTTCTTAAACATGTCTCCCATAAATCTTAAAAAAAATACACAAAACTATCATTAAGGCTTAGCATTGTTGTTACATAAGAAACAAAATTCATACAATTCTTTCACTTCTATGAGCATTGATAACTTGAGAGTGTATGTATTTCAGTTCCAGCCAGTTCAGCTCAGGTCAGTTCCTGTGCAATTGTCAAGGAAAAGGACACCATGGACAAGAAGACTGTATTACTGCTGATGAAGGTAAATTGTGAGGAAAAAATATCCCTAAAATAAAAATATTTTTTGTCAGTAGACAGTTAGCTTCGTTTTAGTCCTTGGACATTTTGCTTCATTTGAGTCCTTGAATGTTTTGCTGCTTTTTGTCCCCTACCGGTTTCACCGGAGGGGACTTATGGTTTGCGCTCTGTGTGTCTGTCTGTCTGTCTGTCTGTGAGTCTGTCTGTCTGTCACACTTTTCTGGATCCTGCGATAACTTTTTAAGTTCTTAATATTTTTACATGAAACTTGCAACATGGATAGATGGCAATATGGACATTATGCACGTCATTTCATTTTGTTCCTACGTCAAAAATTATTGAAAATGATGGAATTTCTGACAATGGTGGAGCCGGTAGGAGACCATATTGCTTGACAATAGCCTTGTTAATCCTTGATCATTTTACTTTATTTAAGTCTTTGGCATTTTGATTTATTTTAGCTCTTTGACCTTTTTCTTCATTTTTGTCCTTTTACATTTCTGCTTCATTTTAGTCCTTGGATGTTTTGCTTCAGTTAAGTCCTAGGATGTTTTGCTTCATTTTAATCCTTGGACATTTTGCTTCATTTTAGTCTTTAAACATTTCTTTCATTTTAGTCCTTAGACGTTGACGCAAAAGCAGTCTGTCTTAAGGCATACCGTCGTCAGAAGCATATCGCAATGTTGGCGAAGGAGACCGCCAGCGACACCTTGAAGCGCACACGTGCTCAGACGTGCAAAATCCCACAGCAGCTTGGTTTCCTGAAGGCAGAGGCCCAGGAGGCAGAGGCCGTGCTTGAACTGAGGTCAGATTTGAAGATGACCTCCATTGACCTTGAGGTAGGTCAAGGTGACACGAATGACCTTGAACATGAAGAGCTGAGGCCTGGCACTTCTAGGCAGGAACATGGTAAATTGTTTGGATTATTCTTTGTAGATTTTCATTGTTCTGAGTGATATGCTTGGTTGTAAACATATTATGGGCATGTGTTAAATAAGAGCAAATCATGCACTAAATAATTTTATTTTTTAGCTCATCGATTTTTTGAAGAAAAAAAAATGAGCTATTGTCATCACATCGGCGTCAGCGTCCGGTTAAGTTTGGCGTTTAGGTCCACTTCTCATAAAGTATCAATGCTATTGCATTCAAACTTGGTACACTTACTTACTATCATGAGGGGACTGGGCAGGCAAAGTTAGAAAACTCTGGCTTGCATTTTGACAGAATTATGTGCCCTTTTTATACTTAGAAAATTGAAAATTTTGGTTAAGTTTTGTGTTTAGGTCCATTTTATTCCTTAAGTATCAAAGCTATTGCTTTCATACTTGCAACACTAACTAACTATCATAAGGGGACTGTGCAGGCAAAGTTATGTAACTCTGACTGGCATTTTGACAAAATTTTGGCCCTTTTATACTTAGAAAATTGAAAATTTGGTTAAGTTTTGTGTTTAGGTCCACTTTTTTCCTGCAGTATCAAAGCTATTACTTTCATACTTGCAACACTTACTAACTATCGTAAGGGGATTGTGCAGGCAAAGTTATGTAACTCTGACGGAATTATGGGCCCTTTATACTTGAAAATTTGGTTAAGTGTTGTGTTTAGGTCCACTTTACCCCTAAAGTATCATAGATATTGCTTTCATACTTGGAACACTCGCAAACTATCATAAGGGGACAGTAAAGGACAAGTTGCATAACTCTGGTTGTCATTTTTACGGAATTATGGCCCTTTTTGACTTAGTAACTTTGAATATATGGTTACATTTTGTGTTTAGATCCACTTTACTTCTAAAGTATCAAGGCTATTGCTTTTAAACTTCAAATACTTTCATGCTATCATGAGGGTACTGTACCTGGCAAGTTGAATTTTACCTTGATCTATAAATGACATTGACTCTCAAGGTCAAAATATTAAATTTTGCCAAAATTGCCATAACTTCTTTATATATGATTAGATTCGATTGATACTTTGACAAATCAACTCTTACCTGACATACCACAATTGACTCCACCCAAACCATCCCCCACGCCCCCCGAATCCCCCCCTCCATTTTTTTTTTTAAGTAAAGATCATCTAATAAATGACCATCACACCCTCACACTATACCCCCCCACCCCCCACCCCCCAAAAAAAATATTTAAATGCCCCCAGTAGGGTGGCATATAGCAGTTGAACTGTCCGTCAGTATGTCAGTCAGTCTGTCTGTCTGTCCGAAAAAATCTTTAACATTGGCCATAACTTTTTCACTTTTGAAGATAGCAACTTGATATTTGGCATGCATGTGTATCTCATGGAGCTGCACATTTTGAGTGGTGAAAGGTCACGGTCATCTTTCAAGGTCAAATGTTCAATTTATGGTGTCTGTTCGTCCGAAAACTTTTACATTGACCATAACTTTTTCAATATTGAAGATAGCAACTTGATAATATTTGGCATGCATGTGTATCTCATGGAGCTGAGCATTTTGAGTGGTGAAAGGTGAAGGTGAAGGTCATCCTTCAAGGTCAAATGTCAAATATATGGCTTCTGTCCGTCAAAAACTTTACATTGGCCATAACTTTTTTAATATTGAAGATAGCAACTTGTTATTTTGCATGCATGTGTATCTCATGAAGCTGCACATTTTGAGTGGTGGAAGTTCAAGGTCAGGGTCATCCTTCAAGGTAAAAAAAAAAAAAAAATTGTAAGCGGCATTCTCTTGAAGCTGCACATTTTGCGTGGTGGAAGTTCGAGGTCATCCTTCAAGGTCAAGGTCATCCTTCGAGGTCAAAGGTCCAAAAAATTTCAAAGCGGCGTTATCATGAAGCTGCACATTTTGAGTGGTGGAAGTTCAAGGTCAAGGTCGTTCTTCAAGGTCACGGTCATCCTTCAAGGTCAGAGGTAAAAAAAATAAATTCAAAGCGGCGTTATCATGAAGCTGCATCTTTTGAGTGGTAGAAGTTCAAGGTCATCCTTCAAGGTCAAAGTCATCCTTCAAGGTCAAAGGTCAAACAAACAAACAAAAATCTAAGCGGCGCTATCATGAAGCTGAACATTCTGAGTGGTGGAAGTTCAAGGTCAAGGTCATCCTTCAAGGTAAAAAAAAAAAATATTTTAATTTCAAGTGGCGTTCTCATGAAGCTGCACATTTTGAGTGGTGGAAGTACAAGGTCAAGGTCATCCTTCAAGGTCAAGGTCATCCTTCAAGGTCAAAGGTCAAAAATAATAATATCAAAGCGGTGTTCTCATGAAGCTGCACATTTAGAGTGGTGGAATTTCAAGGTCAAGGTCATTCTTCAAGGTTAAGGTCAAAGGTAAAAAAAATAATAATTTCAAAGCGGCGTTATCATGAAGCTGCACATTTTGAGTGGTGGAAGTTCAAGGTCAAGGTCATCCTTCCAGGTCAAGGTCATCTTTCAAGGTCAAAGGTCAACAAAATAATATTTCAAAGCGGCGTTCTCCTAAAGCTGCACATTTTGAGTGGTGGAAGGTCAAGGTCATCCTTCAAGGTCAAAGGTAAAAAAACCAAACAACAAAATTTCAAAGCGGCGCAATAGGGGACATTGTGTTTCTGACAAACACATCTCTTGTTTTTTTCATACATGGTTAATAAACACAAATATATATTTTTATAATTATGCCCCCCTTCGAAGAAGAGGGGGTATATTGCTTTGCACATGTCGGTCGGTCTGTTGGTCCGTCCACCAGGTGGTTTCCGGATAATAACTCAAGAACGCTTGGGGCTAGGATCATGAAACTTCATAGGTACATTGATCATGACTTGCAGATGACCCCTATTGATTTTGAGGTCACTAGGTCAAAGGTCAAGGTCACGGTGACCCGAAATAGTAAAATGGTTTCCGGATGATAACTCAAGAATGCTTCGCCTAGGATCATGAAACTTCATGGGAAGATTGATCATGACTCGCAGATGACCCCTATTGATTTTGAGGTCACTAGGTCAAAGGTCAAGGTCACGGTGACCCGAAATAGTAAAATGGTTTCCGGATGATAACTCAAGAATGCATACACCTAGGATCATGAAACTTCATGGGTAGATTGATAATGACTCGCAGATGACCCCTATTGATTTTGAGGTCACTAGGTCAAAGGTCAAGGTCACGGTGACCCAAAATAGTAAAATGGTTTTTGGATGATAACTCAAGAACGCATACGCCTAGGATCATGAAATTTCATAGGTAGATTGGTCATGACTCGCAGATGACCCCTATTGATGTTGAGGTCACTAGGTCAAAGGTCAAGGTCACGGTGACCCGAAATAGTAAAATGGTTTTTGGATGATAACTCAAGAACGCATATGCCTAGGATCATGAATTTTCATAGGCAGATTGATCATGACTCGCAGATGACCCCTATTGATTTTGAGGTCACAAGGTCAAAGGTCAAGGTCACAGTGACCCGAAATAGTAAAATGATGTTTTCCGGATGATAACTCAAGAACGCTTGGGGCTAGGATCATGAAACTTCATAGGTACATTGATCATGACTTGCAGATGACCCCTATTGATTTTGAAGTCACTTGGTCAAAGGTCAAGGTCACGGTGACCCGAAATAGTAAAATGGTTTCCGGATGATAACCCAAGAATGCATACGCCTAGGATCATGAAACTTCATGGGTAGATTGATCATGACTCGCAGATGACCCCTATTGATGTTGAGGTCACTAGGTCAAAGGTCAAGGTCACGGTGACCCGAAATAGTAAAATGGTTTCTGGATGATAACTCAAGAACGCATACGCCTAGGATCATGAAAGCTCATAGGTTGTTCAATATTGACTCACAGATGACCCCTATTGATTTTGAGGTCACTAGGTCAAAGGTCAAGGTCACGGTGACCCGAAATAGTAAAATGGTTTTTGGATGATAACTCAAGAACGCATACGCCTAGGATCATGAAATTTCATAGGTACAGTAGATTGATCGTGACTCGCAGATGACCCCTATTGATTTTGAGGTCACAAGGTCAAAGGTCACGGTGACCCGAAATAGTAAAATGATTTATGGATGATTACTCAAGAATGCTTTTGCCTAGGATCATGACGCTTCATAGGTACATTGATCGTGACTCGCAGATGACCCCTATTGATTTTCAGGTCACTAGGTCAAAGGTCAAGGTCACAGTGACAAAAATAGTATTCACACAATGGCTGCCACTACAACGGACAGCCCATATGGGGGGCATGCATGTTTTACAAACAGCCCTTGTTTTTTTTTAAATACCGTCCAGTCAAACCATCCCACCCAAGAATCCCCCCCTTCCAAAAAAAATACAAAAAATTGCATTTTTTTTGCATTTTTGGAAGATAATGTAATAAATGACTGCACCCCCACACTATATAACCCTCTCCACTCCACCCCTCCCTCCTTTGTGATTGAAATTGAGATAGGTCCCTACACCTTTAAAAAGAAAAATAGATGAGCAGTCTGCACCGGCAAGGCGGTGCTCTTGTTTTAATACTTGTTCTTACTAATGTCTACTTTCATTTGTTCACCTGCTCATGGTGAGCTTTTGTTATCATTTTTTCCCCTATTGTTTTCCTGCTTCAGTCATGCATTGTTCACATTGACCCTGCGAACACTATAAGCCACATTAATTTCCCAATTTAAATTTAACCTTGTCAGAACATTTGTCTTGATGTTATGTCAACAGAATTAAAAACCGGGTCACATTTGCTCAAATACTTTGGGGTAGGTCAAATGAAGAAAAAGCTTTTGAACACTTTAGAAACCACATTTATGGACCAATCTTTATACATTTTCTTGTCTTGGTCAAGTTTAAAACTGGTTGGTCAGAATCTTTATAATATTTAGGCGGAGTTTGAATCTGGTTCACATGTGTCCAAAAATAAGGTCACCTGGTAAAGCTAGGAAAACCCATACCACCAATCTTGGAGCCACATTTATGACTTAATCTTTAGGAAACTTGGTCAGAATGTGTTTCTTACAATATCAAGGCCCTGTTGGAATCTTGGTCAAGTGTGATCAAAAACTTGGTAACCAGTTAGTCGACAGTTGGTGAGCACTTCAGGGTTAACATCGACCTATTGTTTATAAACTTATGATCATTAAATGAATATTGCTTATTGTGGCTGTTGCATTTGCTCTTTAAAATGTTAATTTCTCAACTCTATCTTTCAATTAAATGTATAATCCACTTGTTAATCTACTGAAACAAACATATGTCCTATATTTACTGTGCTTGTGTCGAAATAGTATGTGTAAACTACCTTTACTTTCAGACTCTGCAAGTGCTGTGGGCATTGAACACAAGTTTGACGCGTACGACAAGCTGTTGCCATACCAACCACCGAACCGATACAACCTAAGAGGCATGAAGAACCTCCTCTACCAACACAAGATCCTGATCGACAATGCAGGCGAATATTTCAATCCTGACGCGCTGAGGGACAAACTGTACGAGATGAAAAAGCGAGGCCCCAACCCCATGATGAATGTCCTCATGTCTATAGCCAAAGGGGCAGAGACAGTTAGACATGTATGCACTATGATTTTATGTTTTTATAATTAACTTGTTTACTTACAGAATATTTTGTTTGTGTTTTGACAGTGTAAATGACTGTTTGTTAGGTAACTCAATAAACCTGAACAGTTAAATAAGCATGCATATTTATATCCCCATAGCGAGAGTTCATTATGGGGTCACTCAGTTTATTGCTTTTTTTTTCTTCCGATAGGATCGGTCTGTTCGGATTGAGTGCAAAAGTTTGATGAGATTTTTGTCCATATTTCTGAAGCTTTAAAATTGATTCAAAATAAATGCCATTACCATGTTGATGTTCTAAACACTTTTCAAGCCCAATGATTCACTCATTGGAAAGTCATGTGCCCTTTAACACTGTTGAGAAAGTGTTGTGGTGGTTATAGTCACGTTTGTGACAAAGCTCTAGTTCCCTAATTTGTGTTTGTTAACCCTGTCCCACTCAGAAGCAAAGTGAAAATGACTTTGCACACACCATAAAATCAGAGTAGCCTGCGAGTTTCTCGCAGTCTGTTCAGGTTTTATGCTGAATGCTGCTTATCAGTATCTAAGGGTTGGAAATGAAGTCTTTAAAACTTTAATTAAGTAAGAAAGGTCTTTTATAACATTTTACTTTCAAAGGGACTCCAAATGTGTCAAAATACAAATCTAAGTGGTAAAGGATTTAGCAGGTTTTGAACAAATAAAAAAAAAAACAGCTGATAACATTGGGATACGGTGGGTCAAACAGGTGGTTTCTGTTCAATAATTAAAGTTTGCGTAGACCAATCTTGATGAGACTTTGGGTATATACATCTTGCATGGAGACCCAGCTTGTGTTTGGATTTGGGGTATTTTAAGTCAAGGTTACTATTTCTTAAAATAGAAAAGCTGTTCTGCTCAATAACTTGAGTCTTGATGGAGATATTACACTGAAAATTTGTGTGCAGCTCGCTGACAATAACTTAATTCGGATTGACCCAAAGTTTTGAGGACTCAATTAAGTCGCGTTCTGAGAAAAGTGGGCATAATGCATGTGCGTAAAGTGTCATCCCAGATTAGGCTGTGCAGTCCGCACAGGCTAGTCAGGGACGACACTTCCCGCCTCAATTGGATTTTTTTTACGAAGAGACTTCATTTAAACGAAAAATGTCATAAAAGCGGAAAGTGTCGTCGCTGATTAGCCTGTGCGAACTGCACAGGCTAATCTGGGACGACAATTTTAATTCACAAACACGGGTCTTGTTTTAATTTAAAATTTATTTTAAAATACTAAATTAGTAACAGAAACATTAACAACTGGGTTTCTTGTATGTAATATGTAGGTCACTGGAATTAGACGCGATGTGCCAGCAAGTGCGTTAAAGTTGTCGATTCTTCAGCTACGACAGCTCAAACAAGAAACCATGGATGGGTTGAAAAAAACAGGGGACTTCTTGAAACTGAAGGTGAAAAATTTATTGGCCGGCATGTTCTATTGATTGCTTTTTTATCCCCCGCCATAGGCGGAGGGATATTGTTTTTGGGTTGTCAGTCTTTCCATCCGTTCGGCCGGCACTTTTGTGTCCGGAGCCATATCTTGGAATTACTTTGGCGGATTTCATTCAAACTTTTTATGAGTATATATATGGATAAGAGGATGATTCACACCAAATGGCATTGTACACCATCTGTTAATAACAGAGTTATGGCCCTTTGTATCTTAAAAAAATGCTTTTTAGCTGAGTGTCAAATATAACAATTTTGTGTCCAGAAGCATATTGGCGGGGGATATCAATTCAACGAATTTGCTTGTTATGCTAAGTATTGAAAGGAAAGCAATTTACAGAAAGCTGAGTCATTCTATTGTTCAAAGTAAGTCATGAGTCAAAATCAATGTGAGATTTACTGATATGCGTAGATAGGTGAATATTGAACGCTACAACTATGAAGCAAGCAGTGATAGTGCCATTTTCATTTCCTCTGTAAAGAGCTTACTGTGGGGTTCCATTGATACCCTTGTTTTTACCCTCCAGGCTCGATTCTTGTCAGTGTTCCTCTGGCCAGCACTTGTGTCTACTGTGGTCCCTCCGAAAAACCGCCTTCTTCCGCAAAGCCTTCTGGAAAAACTGCAATTGCAAAAGCAAGAAAAGGCTGACCCAACTCAAACTGCAAGCACAGACCAAAAACAAACGGCCACTGCAGCAAACTCAACAAAAATCTCAACGGAAGATAAGGGAACTCAGCTGACTGCAGAAGATGGTGAAGTCAGCAGGAATGCTGATGATGTCAGCACAAATATTGATAATGTCATAATCAACTCTGGGAGCACTAAGCTGGACAAAGATATGCCAGAAGAAGAGGCTATTGAGAAACTGGTCAGCAAAATAAGGGATGAGTATGCTGCAAACAAGAGAAAAAAGTAAGTTTAAAACAGTGTTCTGTACTTGGATCTCATGTGTGGCTGTTCTTTTTCAAGCTGTCTTGCGCTTAGATTGATTTATCTGTGACAATGGCAGGTCAGAGCATGGTTGTGTGTGGATCCATCAACCTTGTTGAAACTGTGATATCATTCATAATGCAATTTTAAAAATTAAATTACAGCATGCGGAGATGTATTGTGGAATGTGAGACCCATTTCTCAGAGGTTAAGGTCACTCTACAAGGTTAAAGGTGAAACAATTGGTCATAATGCTATTTGCCTGGACTGTAATGTCTATCATTAATCAGACAAAAATATCTTTCCACAAATTTGACAATGTGGAGAACTCAAAGATCAAGGTCACTCTCAAAAGCCAAAGGTTAAATATTACAATGTTACATGGGCAATCTTAATCTTAAGTTAGCAAAGTACACAATACTTGTAACTGAAACATTTGTTTTATAATTACCCTAATGCCAAGAAGTATGCAATAGCGTGAAAAATTGGCTAATTTAAAAAATGATTTTAAACCAGTGGACTCACTTAAAACTCGGTTTGTCTTTATAATTCAGGGGTGTTATTTCTTCTTAGTTCAGCTGATTACCTCCCTTTGAACTGTCAAAATAATTTTATAAATATTTCTAAACTTTGCTGGATTTATATACAATTGAAGAGTTTAGTTGATGAGCCTGTAGGGATGGGGGGGAGGGCATTTTGATCCCCTGTGGTTGTTCTTAAATCACACCCCAGATAATTACAGAAAGAACAGATGCAGGCAATAATGAATTACATGTATACACAATGATAGTTCATAACCATGAATATTTGTTATGTGTTTGGCAGGAATAATGCCCGGTTTGGCCAGTACAAGAAGAAGCCATCAGAGAAGATGGAGCAAGCAAAGGAAAAGAGGATGCGCCTGCTTATCCTCAGGAGACTCGGTCAGTTTGCTAGACAAATAATTGAGCTGCGTTCTGGGAAAACAGGGTTTATTGCATGTGCAGTCCACACAGGCTAATCAGGAGCAACGATTTCTGCATAAACTGGCTTTTTGCTAAGACAAGACTCTGTAAATAAAAAAATACCATAAAATCGGAAAGTGTCTTCCCTGATTAGCCTGTGTGAACTGCACAGGCTAATCTGGGATGACACTTTAAGCACATGCATTCAGTCCTGATTTCCCAGAGAAAGGCTTTATTAGTGTCACCATATCCTCTACAATGTATCAGTGTTTAAATGATTATATAAATTATGGCCTAAAAAGCTTGAAAAAATAGAATTGGCGATAGTTGGAACGTGTTTTTGGCCAATTAATAGAAAAACCAATATGTTACTATGCTACACTATGTACATTTAAATGTTAGATGGATACTTCTGGCCAAGTATGAGCTCTTTTAAACCAGTTTAAACCCCCAAGTGTTTCGTATTGATCATTCCAATGCAGTGACCCAGTAGTGTTTATGTTTTTTACTTTTTTGTGTACATATGGCTCTTGTTTAGTGCAGTTTTTTGGGTCTATGTTTGGCTATTGGTTCTTTGCTGTAAATAAATGCCATAACTAAAGGAAAGAATTGTGTAATAAGTTAAAAAATAAAAGAGATTATTTATTTTTATTTTGTTTACTAGGATTGGAACAAAGGATGAAGGAGCTTCAAAAGAAGAGATTAGAAGAAGAGGGAAGCAAACAAATTGCAGATTGTGATGCTGTGGAGACAACCTCCAATAAGTCAACTGCACAGAAAAACAGAATCACAAAGAAAATTGGAAAAGAAAATACCAGTGCAGAGAATGTAAGAAAAAGAAAAAGTGAAGACATTGAACCAAAGCGAAACCCTGATGATGATAATGTTAATGATTTAAAAAGTCCACTAATCATCAAAACTGAGCCTATAGATGGACCGGAAACAGTTGAACTTTCAACTGAATTAGTGAAAGGGAATACAGCATGTGTCAAGTTTGATACAGCAAGTACTTCTGAAATGTTGAAAAATGACACAACTGAGTTTGCACCTGATGCTGCTGATGATCACACAGTTGAAAACAACAATGATGAAGAGGTGGTTGCAAGTCCAAAAAGTAAGTATTACAAAACTGTGTTATTTTCACTTGTTAAATGGTTTGCTGGTGAATTCTTAAATCAGCTTAGGTTGTTCAGGCGTGTGTAAGATAACACGCATGATATGTCTGAAATGCGTTTTACAAGATGAAAACCAAGAAAAACTTTTGTGTTTTAGCATCATAAACATTACTGGCACTTGCCTTTCTCCTGCTAATGACTTAACGATTTGTAAGGGAACTTGCCATACTGTTTTAAAACGATTGTTTATTAATAGAACCAAGGTAATACTCATGAGGTATTTTAAACAATTGTGTTTGTGGTTTTTTGTAGGAAAAAGGGGTCGCAAGCCAGGCTCAAAGCTTGTTTATGACAAGGAACCCACTAGAAAATCTAAGAGAGGGTCATTTCCTAAAATAGCATACAGTCAAGTAAGATATTTTGTTTAAAGATATTTAATTTGGTCAGTTTTGAACATTGATTTCTATATATGTTTCCAATTGCTTGTTGTTACTATGGTGTCTTATGGCATTGTTACAAACATAATTTAAGCAACAATCTGAAGTCTGTCTTTGATACAAAATCGTATTTACCGGATTTCTAGGTTGACTTGATGAAACTCTGAAAGTAGGCATCAATATTGGACATTTTAAGGTTATATCAGTTGTGTGTTGTTGTGCCACAAAAAATGTGTTTGCTATGGTTACAGAATGAAGTGAAACTAAAATCTGGGTCCTGTGACAGTTAAAAAAGTACTTGAACATGGTTGACAAAACTCTGTATGTAGATAGAGGGCCATAACTTAAGGGAAATATACATTATACTTCAGTGTTTTCTTTAGATCAAAGATGTGGTCACTATGGTTACAGAAAATATTTGAAAATAAAAATCTACATCCCGACATAATTAAAAAGAACTTCAGCTTGCTTAATCAAACTTATGGAGATCCTGTTCGACAACACTTACCCAGTTGGGGACTGTTGTTTTATCTGTGACAAACTTCTTGTTAATACTACACCTTATAGACTGGTTATTATGCTTCCCCAAAATTTATTTTGGGGGAGCATATAGACGCCGCTTCGTCTGTCCGTCCGTCCGTGCACAATTTTTGTCCGGGCTATTTCTCAGCATCTAATGACCGGAATTCAATAAAACTTCATGGGAAGCTTCACTACCAAGAGGAAATGTGCATATTATCAGCGGGTTCTGGTCGGATGATTTTTCACAGAGTAATGGCCCTTTGAAATTTTCCATTAACTGTACATATAGTGCAATTCTTGTATGGGCTATTTTTCAGCAACTAAAAAAAAATCTTGTCCCCCCCAACTACTGTGCCCTCAAGAAGTTTCCTTTTATCTGAATATATAGTGCAAAAACCTTTGGGGAGCATCACCCGTCTCCGACAGTTTCTTGTTTTAATATTAGCTCCAGAAGATAATTTAACCATTAATTTTTAGCTCACCTGAGCACAACGTGCTCATGGTGAGCTTTAGTGATCGCTTTTTGTCCGTCGTGCGTTGTGCGACGTCAACATTTGCCTTGTTAACTCTCTAGAGGCCACATTTATTGTCCAATCTTCATGCAATTTGGTCAGAAGATTGGTTTCAATGATATCTTGGATGAGTTTGAAAATTGTTACATTTGCTGGAAAAACATGGCTGCCAAGGGGCGGGGCATTTTTCCTTATATGGCTATAGTAAAATCTTGTTAACACTCTAGAGGCCACATTTATTGTCTGATCTTCATATAACTTGGTCAGAAGATTCATCCCAATAATATCTTGGACGAGCTTGAAAATGATGCCGGTGAAGCTAGGAAGGAAGATTTGTCCCAATAATATCTTGTTATCTTAGGTGAGCGACCTTGGGCCTTTCAGGCCCTCTTGTATATAATTATTGGTTTCTTGTAGACATGCAACAGCACCGCAGCATAGTTATGTGAAAAGAAAACAAGTATGGCAATCATTTTTTATCAAATTTGTAAGTGTATATTAATAGCAATGTTTTAACTCTTGCAGGAAACAAGGAGACCACCAACCAATTTCTGTAAGAAACTACGGCGATTACTTCCAGATAAAATGGGTCACCTGGTTGCTAAGATACCAGATATACCCATCCTAAGCGAACCAATGCCCAAGCCAGCAAGCAAAAAAATGTCTCCCACTAAAAGCGTTGATTCTAATTTTACACAACCAAGGAAGAAAATTCATTCAGATGCAAAAAAATTATCCAAAGAAGCCAAGATACTTGGACTTAAGCATATAAGTGAATTTCGGCAGAAGCAGTTAAAAGAGAAGAAAGAGAGGATCAAAATGTTGGCAAAGCGGAGGGGCATAAAAACAGCATCATTGAAGACGTTGAAACGTAAACAACTGAAATCAAAAGGTTCAACAAATAAAAAGAAAGATGCCGGTGGGCTTTTAAAATTAGCCAAATCTGTAAAGTCTTCTGTTCTAAAGGCCCAAATTTTGGACAATGTTAACAAAAACAAATCTGTTTCAAAGGATTGTACCAGTGAACTTTCAAATTGGAAAAAAATCCAGAGTCTTGACCAGCCTACAGATGCTAGCCATCAGGTTTGTGAGGCAACAAAGGAGAAAATGAAGGCAAAACTTGCTTCAAAAGCTCTAAATGTCAGTGGAAACAACTTTCAACCAGCTGCATCCAGTCCTGTGGTTTCTAAACCAGTCAAATCCAGTTGTTTGGTAACAGTATCGCAAACAAACAAATCAAAATCGAGCGTTGCAAATATCCTTAGTTTAGCAACGCCCCCAGAACAAATTGTACTGATACCATCTGGGGTGAGTAATCTAGACGGGAGTGTTCCTTTTGTGTCTTTACAGAGGTGTGACCTGGGTGTGATTAATGCAAGGAAAAGAAGCAATGCAGATGGGGATAAGGCACATGGTGAACCAGTTTCTAAGAGTATAAAGGATAATGATGACAAGAACGGAAGTTCCATTATTGCATTAGTGGAGGGCCATAAATTAATAGGCAAAGTCAATTCGCCAGTGTTACAGCAAGCTCCTCTCAAAAATCTCTCAATTGCCACAGTGCCAAAATCAGCATTATGTGTGACCTCAGCGAGCACATTGCCGACTTCCACAATGGCAAGGGTTACGACCATCCTTCAAGCTGCGTCTCAACCAACAAATCCATTGCATGTGAATAAGCGAGTTCGAGAAATACGCCCAGCACCTTCGAAATCATTGTCTGTGCAGACAGTTTCAACTCCAGCAATTGGAGCCAGTTCAAGAAAATCATCCTCTAAGAAGAAAGCTTCCATTTCAATTAATCGGTTAACGAGTCCCAGTGTTTCCAAATCGCCAAAACCATCGTGTGTGCAAACAAGTCCCAACTCACATGCTGGTACCTTTAGTCCCTCTGCTATAAGTATGACAAAAGTATCATCCTTTCAAATAATGGAAAATTCTGGTTTTGATTCAGCATCTTCAAAGCCATCATCTATGCAAACTAGTCCCAACTCCTGTATTGTGACCTTAAGTACGGTTGCTATAAATTCCCCAAAATTATCATATATGCAGACAATATCTAGCTCAGCATCCTCAAAATCACCATGTGTGCAAACAATTCCCAACTCAAGCGTTGGAACCTTGAGTGTAACTGCTACATCTTCTACAAAAGCATCATTGAAGAAGAAGCTTCTGAAATCTTGTGTTGTTTCTTCATGCTCAAACTCGTCTGATTTACCAACGACAGGAGCATCTGTACTACAAACTACCGCCCAATCTTCAACTAGTTTGAAGACAGCTGTCCATGCAAGTATTGGGAATACTGTCCAAGATGATTTGGCTTCCCCAAAGTCATTAAAAATGCCTACATCATGCTCAAATGTTGGATCTATCAATTCAGAAACAGTCGCCTCAACTGCAAACTCTAGCAATATTTCAATTATTATAGCTGAATCATTGGTTCCATCAAGCTTACAGACAACCGCAAACTCTAGCAATATTTCAACAGCTGAATCATTGGTGCCATCAAGCATACAGACAACTGCATACTCTAGCAATACTTCAACAGCTGAGTCATTGGTGCCATCAAGCTTACAGACAACTGCAAACTCAAGCATGGTCTTAGCTTCCTCAAATCCATCATGCGCGCAGTCTCTCCCAATCTCATCTGATGGGGTCGCAAGATCGGATGGGATTGCACAATCAGATGGGATGGCAAGTTCAGCTGCTTCGACTTCAGGTCTTAACCTCCAGAATCTCTTCAGTTCTATGATGGGAAGCCTTCAGCAATTGATGCGCGGTGCAAACTCGCCCTCTCAAGGGTACACCGGCTCCCCTGGTTCTCAGCAACCGTCCCTGGGCCCACTCATTATGCCTGTTCCCGTGACAGTGGCTGGTACCCAACAGATAGCCTTCATGCCTGTTTACCCCAATAGTGAGGGGAAGTATGTGCTGCCTGATGGGACAGTGGTTGAATCTGGGGCACAAGGGCAACCAGTAGCCAGTTTACCCCAATAGTTAGGGGAATTATGTGCTTCCTGACGGGACAGTGGTGGAATCTTGACTACAGGGAGCACCAGTTTTCAGTACATTCAGCACGTGCTTAGTTACCCAGAAATCTGCAATAATTGAGGCTGAATCAACAGATATATTATTGGCAATGGATTGAATTGTGGGCATTGTAAACTCATCTGGCATTTCTTCTGATTCAGCTGACAAATACTACACTATTTGGTTTTGAATCTAATGATAAAGCATCCACAAATGGTTGTTTAACAAGTTAACTCAGGAAAACGTGGGTTTAGGTGCTTATTCAATCGATAAATCATCCACACATTTATGAATTGTTAAGCGATGTATGAGTAAATATGAGTTTAATTGTGTTCATGTTAAATAAGGTTCTGAATCAACAAATAAAACATTCTTAGATGATTGTATTGATCGAATTAATGGCTCAAGAATAATCTGAACTTTATTAAACTAAGAAATATTAAGTAAATGTAAACTGAAGTATGAAGCATTGAAGAAAATGTTGAAATTAAGTACATATTCAACAGAATAAATTACAAACAACTGATTGACTTGTTGAACAAGTAACAAATGAGTATAAGAAATCTTGTTGGATCTTAAATTGGTGTTGATTCAACTGATAAAGTAACCACACAAGATTGAATTGTGTGGCAACATATGTGCTTATTAAGTCGATGTATAATACTTTCGTTGGATCATTGTGTAACTTTTTTAAGGAATTATATGAGCTGAGAAAACCTGGCTTAATGCATTTGGGTAAAGTGTCGTCTCAGACTAGTCCGTGGTTTCTTGTCAGGAACCTATGGAAACATTCCATTAAAGCGGAATGTGTTGTCCCTTATTAGCATGGGACCACACTTTACGCACATGCAGTAAGCCCAGTTTCCCTGATCGAGGCACCTGTTAAATTTGTTTTCTGTACCAGTTTCGTGTTTCTAAAAATTGCCTGTGCAATAAACCAGTAGATTTGCAGATAGTAAGAAAATTGCAAACATGTTTTGAAATAATACTTTTTCTGTTTTTAATTAACTTAAAAGCTTTCACTGTTACCGTTTTCTGATGAAGAACTTTTTTTTTCATTCATGACCAGGCTTCTGTTTAGTTATTGTCTATTTTGGTTTTGTTTTGATTATATGTGACACAATTGCATGATGTTTGTGTATTTCATCATATAATTTTCATGTCTTTTGTTAGATTGTTGTTCGTTTGCATGCATTAAACGTTTTGATAGCATATTCAGTTGTGTTTAGCTCCACTGGCAAGAGGCTTATGTCATGGTCCTGTGTCAGTCGTGCGCGCGTGCGTGCGTTAACTTTTTCTTCAAACATCTTCTCCTAAACAACAAGTCCAATTCTGATAAAACTTCTCACAAATGTTCCTTTCAAATGTGTTCAAATTATGCCCCTGGGGTCAAATTTGACCCCGCCCCGGGGGTCAATAAATTGAACATATGCTTATATAAAGGCTTTTTTGTGCAAACTTTTAAAATCTTTCTGTCCATAACCGTAAGGCCAAGGGCTACCAAATTCGGTATGTAGTGACATCTAATAGTTCTCTACTTAGTATGTTCAAATTATGCTCCTGGGGTCAAATTTGACCCTGCCCCGGGGGTAACAAAAATTAACATACGCTTAAATAAGGCCTATTTTGTGCAAACTTTAAAAAATCTTGTCCATAACTGTATGGCATAGGGCTACCAAATTTGATATGTAGTGACATCCAATAGTCCTCTACCAAGTTTGTTCAAATTAAGCCCCTGTGATCAAATTTGACCGTTCCCCAGGGGTCACAAAATTGAACATATGCTTATATTGGGCCTATTTTGTGCAAACTTTAAAAATCTTGTCCATAACAATTGGGCCTTTTTCTACCATTTTTGGTATGTATTTAAAAAGTTCTCTACCAAGGTTTTTCAAATTATGCCCCTGGGGTCAAATTTAACCCTGCCCCGGGAATCACAAAAATGAACATCTGCTTAAATGAGGCCTATTTTGTGCAAACTTTAAAAATCTTCTTGTTCATAATTATAGAGCCTAGGGCTACTAAATTTTGTATGTAGTGACATCTAATATTACTCTACCAAATTTGTTCAAATTATTCCACTGGGCTCGAATTTGACTCTGACCCGATGGTCACAAAACTGAACATATGCTTATATAAAGCCGTTTTTGTGCAAACTTTAAAAATCTTCCTGTACATAACCATTGGGCCTAGGGCTTCCAAATTTGGTATGTACCGGGGTAGTGACGTCTTATAGTTCTCTACCAAGTTTGTTCAAATTATGCCCCTGGGGCCATATTTATCCCTTGAAGGCTCCCATTAAAAAGTTGTTCAAGAAAATTTGATTCGTCAAAAAACATGGCCACAGGAAGTTGTTGAACTTTGCATGTTGATGCGTTTTTGCTATTTATTCATTATGGGATGAATAAACTATTTTCTTCTCAAACTAAAAGTTTTATCAAAATACACTTGGAATAACCTTTTTATAAGAGATAAATGCATACATGTCGAGCGTGAAAGGTAGACCAACATGTTAACTATCCATAAATGTTAACCCTTTACCAAACGACACATTTTGGACTGCCCCAAATTGAAAGAGATTGAAGACGAGAAATAATATTGTAAAGGACTATCTATAAATTGGCTGGGTGGGGTAGAAACCATTGTGATAAAAAAAGAAATTGCTCATGATGAAGTCGGAAGTCCTGTTTTCAAAACGAAAACAAACTTCAGAAGAAGTTGTGGTCTATTGGAACGCCAGATGGAAAAAGTAAAGGAAAGTTAGGTCAAGCTAATTGTTTGGCATGATATCTCTTTAAACCTCACGCCATATGCAAGAAGTGTTGCCATGATCGCAACATCTTGATGAATTATAATTCAATTTTTTGTTTCATAAACATTTACTTTGTTTAACAAACAACCTCTACAACGTTATCATTCTTCTGCCTTTCGGCACGTCATGAACCTGAAAAACTCGTAACTTAATGTTTCCTCAGGCAAATATCTTCTTTGTACAATAAACAATTTCTTCACCACGTTAACAATCCTGCTACACTCACTAATGCATCAAGAATGAAGTAAAGTTCAGGTGATCTACGTCAATTAGTATTTTGCATATGTCATGAACTATATAAGTAACAGAAACTTTTAAACCTACAAACACTTATTTGAATTTTGGAAAAAGATTCATAATTGAATGAAGGAACTTTCATTAATCTTGTAGAGCATGCGTAGATTTGATCTTCAGCATCTAAAAAATATGTGAAATAGAAAGAACGGCAATATCTTTTGGAGAGATAAATGTACCTACGCTTTTAGCAAAGGACCTGTGCGACAATTCCCGGGCTTTTTAGTCTGTTGTGTTAACACCGTAGTAACATTTTCCATATATAAAAATGCTCACCCTTCCAACTTTAAGCACCCAGTGGGATGAGGGATAGAAAGAGAAAGTCACATGCTTGAGTACATTTCAACCCATGCGCATTGCACGCTTTTTTCGCATAAAAAAGCAGTGGAGCGATACAGTGCCATCATGGTCCTCTTGTTTCTTGTTTTAAGGTTACAAAGTGCTCAAGACTAGTATCAATTTAAAGTTTTACCTAGTATAACATACCTGTATTAAGAAACGAAAATGTGTTAAACTGTGAGTGAAGGTAAATTACATTTAAACGTAAGTAATACAATTGAGATATGGTGTATGCCAATAACTTACTGATATCTTCATATTCAATATACAACTGTTTATTCGTAAATGCGGTAGAAAGGTGTTTAGCTGTTCTTCAACGCACCTGAGCATACTCTGATCGATATCCGGTTAGCTATTGGTTTTGGGGAAATGTTCCATACCGTCCGATCGTCCGTTGCAATACTACACGTGGGTTTTTTATGCCTCCGGTAGGGTGGCATATAGCAGTTGAACTGTCCTTATGTCAGTCCGTCCGAAAACTTTAATGGTCGTAACTTTTTCAATATTTAACATAGCAACTTGATATTTGGCATGCATGTGCATCTCATGGAGCTGCACATTTTGAGTGGTGAAGGGTGAAGGTCATGATCATCCTTCAAGGTCAAATGTCTAATATATGACGTCTGTCTATCCGTCCGAAAACTTTAACATTGGCCATAACGTTTTCACTATTGAAGATAGCAACTTGATATTTGGTGTGCATGTGTATCTCCTGGAGCTGAACATTTTGAGTGTTGAAAGGTGTAGGTCAAGGTCATCCTTTAAGGTCAAATGTCAAATATTCCGTCCGTCCGAAAACTTTAACATTGGCCATAACTTTTTCACTATTGAAGATAGCAACTTGATATTTGGCATGCATGTGTATCCTGGAGCTGAACATTTTGAGTGGTGAAGGTCAAGGTAAAATATTCCGTCCGTCCGAAAACTTACATTGGTCATAACTTTTTAAATATTGAAGATAGCAACTTTATATATGGCATGCATGTGTATCTCCTGGAGCTGAACATTTTGAGTGGTGAAATGGCAAGGTCATCCTTCAAGGTCAAAGGTCAAAATTAAAAAAAAAAATTGCCATTCTCCATTCACTCCATTCACTCTTATTTACTTCTCATGGATCTGCACACTTTGAGTGGTGAAAGCTCAAGGTCATCCTTCAAGGTCAAAGGTCAAATATATGGCTACAAAGCGGCGCAATGGGGGACATTGTGTTTCTGACAAACACATCTCTTGTTGTTGCGATATTCCCATGTTCAGCTCACCTGAGAATGAAGTGCTCATGGTAAGCTGTTATGATCGGTCAATGTTTGTCATTCTGCGTCGTCCGTCGTCAATTGACAATATTGAACCAACATTTTGATCTGGCATATGTGCGTCCAAAAACTAGGTCTTCAGGTCAAACCTCCGAAGAACCATGTTACCATTAACGGCAATATTTATGACCAAGTAACGATAAAACCACCTTTATGACTCGATATTGCTGATGATTGTCAGGTGGATTGTCTTGACCATATCTAGGCCAATATGCATCTGGGTCACCTGCGTCCAAAAAAGAGGTCACCCTGTGATGTTTTATACAAGCATTTTTACTACTTTGTGGTCCGATGGGCAGAATGTTTATCTCGACAATATCTAGATGGAGTTCAAATCTGGTTGAAATACTTTTAAAACCTAGCTTTCTGGGCTAAATATTATTAGCACCTTTTTACCACTCACACAATGACTAAGTCCTGGTGAAAATTGGTCAGAATTGTTATCTTTACAATATCAAGGCCGATTTTAAATTCTAGATGAAGAACTTGGTAGAGAACTTTAAGATGAAATTATATGAAGCGTAGTTTAGTGAAATAAAGACGCACTCAGCTCGAAGAACTGTTTATCGAAATGTCCCTTGCTATTAAAACGACGATGTCAAGTCTACACAAAAAAACGTGAGCCCTATGGGGTCTCGCGGACCTAAAGAAACGATCCAAATGTGACCTGTTCTCATAGGTATTCAAGACTGTTTTATTTCAATCATTCACAGTATACACTTGAAAGAGTGTCAGTCATGCGTTTATGTTAATGTAAAACTAGAGCTTTGTCACAGACGTGATGTATACCCCCACGTGCCGCATTGACACAGACTATTTTGCATGCTGTCTTCACAAAACAAGAGAATCTAAATTATGGCGATTTTTAAGAATTATTATGTCATTATCATTTATAGCCATTTTGACCTTTGAACTCTTGAATTCTTTCACATGACACGCCGTCCAATGACTGTGAACAAAATTAATGTATAGAGTCGTTTTAAAATGTCACAATGAAGGACATAGTTATGGCCCAGACAAGATCGTTTATTGCCATTTTTTACCTTTGAACTCAGTGTGACATTGACCTTGGAGATATCGCAGTAATTCTTTGGCGCGAATCACCGTCCAATGATGGTGAACAAAAGAGCCAAATGATTTTAAAATCTCACAAATAACGACATAGTTATGGCTTGGACAAGCTCATTGATGGCCATTTTTGACATTTGGACTCAAAGTGTGACCTTGACCTTGGAGATATCGACGTAATTCTTTCGCGCGACACACCATCCAATGATGGTGAACATAATATGCCAACTGATTTTTAAATCTCACAATGAACGACATATTAATGGCCCGGACAAGCTCATCTATGGCCATTTTTGACATTTGAACTCAATGTGTGACCTTGACCTCGGAGATATCGACGTAATTCTTTCGCGCGACACACCGTCCAATGATGGTGAACATATGTGCCAAATGATTTTTAAATCTCAATGAACGACATAGTTCTGGCCCGGACAAGCTCATTTATGGCCATTTTGACCTTTGAACTCAAAGTGTGACCTTGACATTGGGGATTTCGACGTAATTCTTTCGCGCGACACACCTTCCAATGATGGTGAACAAATATGCCAAATGATTTTAAATTCTCACAATGAACAACATAGTTATGGACCGGACAAGCTCATTTATGGCCATTTTTGACCTTTAAGTGTGACCTTGACCTTGAAGATATCGACGTAATTCTTTCGCGCAACACACCATCCAATGATGGTGAACAAATGTGCCAAATGATTTTAAAATCTTACAATGAAAGACATAGTTATGGCCCGGACAAGCTCATTTATGATCGTTGAACTCAAAGTGTGACATTGACCTTGGTGATATTGAAGTAATTCTTTCGCGCGACACACCGTCCAATGATGGTGAACACATTTGCCAATTGATTTTAAAATCTCACAATAAATGACAAAGTTATGGCCCAGACAAGCATTTGACCTTTGAACTCCAAGTGTGACCTTGCCCTTTGAGATATTGACGTATTGTTTTCACACGACACAACGTCCCATGATGACGAACAAATGTACCAAGTCATTTTAAAATCTAACTAAATGACATAGTTATGGTCCGGACAAACTTTCAGTTTAAAACACACTAAGTGACCCCGTGACATAGTTTTTGACCTGGCATGACCCATATTCAAACTTGACCTAGATATCTAGATACAACTTCTGACCAAGTTTGGTGAAGATCGGATGAAATTTCGGGACAGACCGACAAAGTGACTCCTATATAACCCCCATTACCAATGGTAATGGGGTATAATAAAGATAAATTTACAATAATGTTTGCAACCTGTTTTATGTGAAATACTTTATATTATTCCGAGATTTTTATGTCCCCAGTAGGGTGGCATATAGCATTTGAACTGTCAGTCCGTCCAAAAACTTTAACATTGGCCATAACTTTTGCAATATTGAAGATAGCAACTTGATATTTGGCATGCCTGTGTATCTCGTGGAGCTGCACATTTTGAGTGGTGAAAGTTCAAGGTCAAAAAACAAATCCAATTGAAGTAAGAAGCTTTCAAGGAAGATAATTTATATTTATTATTTGGAAGGTACAGATCATTTTCACAAGGGAAGTAATATAAAAAATACTTCCCTTGTAAAAATGATCTATACCTGACAAATGATAAAATCCAAAGGGATATAGAAAAAAAATAATCAAAGCGGCGCAGTAGGGAGCATTGTGTTTCTGACAAA
Organism: Dreissena polymorpha; assembly: GCF_020536995.1. NCBI lineage: Eukaryota > Metazoa > Mollusca > Bivalvia > Myida > Dreissenidae > Dreissena > Dreissena polymorpha. The sequence goes on along the minus strand of NC_068361.1, from coordinate 90,595,140 downwards.
TACTTCTCTTGTTTTATATTTTATGATATGAAAAATCTTTTTTAAAAAACATGTACTGAACTAACAATATATGTAATAAATATCGTTGATACAAATACATGACATGCTAAAATATAGCATAAATTGTAAAATAAGATTTTGACTTCGGTTTCCCATGGCACTTGAAGGTGTCTGAGCGAATCTACTGTTATTGCTGTAAATTATTTGCTCCGCTTGTTTATGCCCTGGCTGATTGCCATGTGGTCAAGGCCGCAGATCTGAATGCTAAGGCTAGCATCATGTGAATGATCCGGATGATGGTGCTAAAAGAGAAACTGGCTGGACAGTAGTTGTTTGAAGCCACCTTCATAATTTCGTCCGGGGCGATTTTATATCGAGCATAATTCTTAGTGTTAACTGTGGTAGCTGCCTTCAAACTCCTTGGTGTTTAACGTCGTATGTATTTTGTCCAGTGTCAAGTCACTTATGTCCTTCATTCCCTGGCGAATGTTATCCTTCAAAAAATTAGGACCACGCATTTAACGTTGAGAGTTCAGCACGATGATACCTCGATGTTTAATATTTTCATGATGTATCGTCTTTAATGTGCTGTGGCATGTGTTGTGTTGATACGTCAGTCATTCATAAGCTTTGTTGAAATGTCGATCATTCACACGTGGTGTGTTAAAACGTTGTATTTAAACACATATATACAAGCGGTCAAAGACGACATCATTTGCGGATTAAAACGAAAGTTTAAATATAATCTAAGAAAATCGGAAGAACAGGCAATCAAAGAATTACTCCACGACGATGACATAGTAATTCGCCCTGCCTACAAGGGGTCGGGGATAGTGATAATGGACAGGGAAGACTGTCAAGAAGCTGAAGTGTCAAATGTCGGCCAGTGAGACATACGTCGCGGTGACGGATGATAAAACAAGGATTGTGTAAAACAAAGTGAAGAAAGTGGCCGATACCCTATACAAGAAGGGGTCGATCGACAGTGGCCTTAAAAGGTATCTCACCAGCGGCGGTGGAACTTCCGGTAAGCTTCAGGGCAACCCGAAGCTTCATAAACCTGGGATGCCTCTCCGCACTATCACCCGACAGAGAAGATGGCGGAAATAGTGGAGAATGAATCGCGCGATCATGTGACGTCACTTCCGTCGTATGTGAGAGACACAATCGACTTCCTAAACAAAATAACACAGCTACAACAGCCGTTACCAGACGGTACCATCATATTTTGTTTGGATGTAAAGGCTCTTTACCCCAGCGTACCAAGAGAAGAAGCCCGTGCTGCAGTAATTGGAGCTCTCAATCGGCGAGTGCAACCGGAAGTACCAACAAACGACATGATTACAATGATGGACACTGTTCTAAATAACAACACCGTTTCATTCAATGGAAACCACTACATGCAAAATGAAGGAACTGCTATAGGATCGCAGTTAGGAATGAATTACGCATCGACCTACATGGGAGCCTGGGAGACAGAGTTATTTTCAAAATCAAATAAACATCCAATAGCCTACTTCCGGTTTGTTGATGATGTTTGGGGCTTGTGGACACATGGTTTGGAGACACTAGACATTCCATGCGGTTGCAAATGAAATCCATCCACGAATACAGCTAGAGCTCCGCTACTCCACAGAGCAGCTCGAATGACGTCTATTCGAAAAGGAAGGCTGGTTTCAGACCTATATACCAAACTGTTCCGCTCGTGCCGGAACCCGGGATTGAACCGGGGGCCTTTAGATGATTTGTTGCGTAAACAACTTCAGTCTAACGCTCTCCCAACCGAGCTATTCCGGCTGACATTTATGTACTGCTATTTGGTGAAGTTGTGTATAGCGATCGTTATTATATGTCTATTAATAAACTAATACATTGTACGTTTTCGTACCACTACGCCTTCCAATAAACTTGCTTGCGCGATAGGTCGTCGAATATCGTACTACATTGATTCTCCACTAAATAAGCAAATTAGAAAAAACACAAAATAAATATATTTTGATTATGTTTTGTTTTTATACAAAACCAGAAAGTTTCGCGTATTTGCCCAGTCCCTCTGATCTTTCCCCTGTGATCAGTTGTGGATCAGTTATTAATTAAAACAATTAGCTTTGCATTATTGGCAATAAATGTTGTAATAAATGTAATAGGCACAAATGCATTACTTATTTACCCTTATTTACAAAAAAAATCACCACTACGCAAGATATTCTTAAAACAACAATATATACATTGATCCGTAAAATAACTTCTCCCATAAGCGAAAAAAGGCATTACAGAGCGACGCCAATGACATTTTGTTTCAGAGCTGGCGTTTTTGTAGATGCTGTATCGTTATGGCTGCAACGGCTAAATCGCTAAAAAGCTTCGTTGCTCGACGACAGCTACGGAACGCAACACAGATGCACACAATGTCATTCTTCAATATATATATAAAGGAATGTAGTGCTGTCTCGTATGCAAATAATGTGTATATAGTGCTGATGCATGTTTTGTTCTTTAGTGCTCTGTCTTACCTTAAAATGTGCTACGCTAAAACGTGCTGATATTTACTAAATGCTATTTGTAATTGTATTTGTAACTGTTTTAAAATATTCGTAAATTAATGTTTCAAGTATATATTTGTTTCTTATTAACTTATAAATTCAGAAGCAGTAAGTAGTGCGAAGTAGTACGGCGTTTTAGCAATATGTAATGCAGACTTGTTCGTAAGCAATAGTTTATAAGAAATCGGATGGCTCGAATTCCGGATGGCTCGAAGTATTGTTGCCGGTCCGGACGAGTTCGAGCCATCGGGTATATATATATATATGTAACTTGAGCAGAGCAGGTTAAACTTGACTATCTCTTGTCAGAGTTGGAATCTCCATAATGTATATTACAACCTAGGTAACAGTCACATGTTAGAAAACATTATCACTCTAGAGGCCACATTTTCATGTAAATCTTGGTCAGAATGTTTATCTTTACAATATCTATGCCAAGTTCCAATCTGGGTCACATTTGTCCGATAACTAGGTCAACATGCCAATTCTTATCAAATCAATTGCTGTGTATGTGAACCACAATGCCCCCCCCCCCCCCGCAACTGATAAAATTGTTAATTCTAATGCACGTAACTTCTTCAAAAATCAATGTACCGAAAGGGAACTTGATATGTAAGTCATGTAGAAGACTCGCACCAAAAATCATGTACTATCGGCATGCGTTATATATATGAAAACTGCTATTCTAGAGAAAATTGACCCACACACCAAAAAATTAAATAAATATGAGAGTGTTTAGGAAAGAGAATAGCCATCAATCATGCTCCAAGACATGGTCGTTTGAGCTGAACACGGCCATTTTTTAAATTTATCCAAAAATAAAACATAGGTGTATGAAAATGGTCAAACAGATAAGTAATTATATTTCTTTTAAAACCGTTAAATAAAAAAGGTATAAGATATAATATTTCATTAAAAATAAAAAAGGTATAAGATATAATATTTCATTAAATGTATAACTTTATTTTTTTGTTATAAAAATATAAGGCTGATTATGGCCTATTGTAAACCGCGTCCTTATGGTTGTTTGATATTCGCCAAACTATTGTTATGATTATTTTACATTAACCCTACAGACATCATGTTAATTGCATTATTTTATGTTACATTTTAATGGTGTGAGTTTGTTGGCTTGATACGTTTGTATCTGTTGAACCTCTGAAAAGATTTTCATTTTATTTTTCGATGGAAGCTTTTCTTTCTGCATTATGAAGTCCCATTTTTCTGCCTACATATTTGTGGATGCTATTTCAAGACATTACATATAAAATTGATTTTTTTCTAGAATATATTATGCCGCCCAAAAACTTACATTAATTTTTATAAACATGTAGTTCGATACCCCACTGGAATAAAACAGACATCAATTCAAATCACTCAAATTTATGATTGAAACGGATTGGAAAAAGATTTGTGTAAACACCATGGCAAGGGTGATTTCATTCCTGAAGGTATTTAATTATGGTTGAAGGGTCAGGTCTATTAGAACAAGCAAATTCGTTGAATTGATATCCCCCGCCATTATACTTCTGGACACAAGATATGGCTCCGTACACACAAAAAAGCATTTTTTTCAAAATACAAAGGGCCATCACTCTGTTATAATTCGATGGTGTACAATGCCATTTGGCGTGCATCATCCTCTTATCCATATATAAACTCATACCAAGTTTCAATGAAATCCGCCAAAGCACTTCCAAGATATGGCTTTGGACACAAAAGTGCCAGAGGGACGGACAACGCCAAAACAAAATCCCTCTGCCTTTGGCGGGGGATAATAAGCGAAAATTGTCCAATGTTCAGATAGTGTTTTCAACGTCACTGAAAGTCTGGTTTCGTAATTTCTAATAACGGTACTTAAATTGACTACTGTATATGCGTTTGCCTCTCATTACAAGTTACCTTCATATCAATTTGCATGATGTCAAAGAGTTGTCTAGATATTTTGATGAACTAAAATGGCCTATGGGTCGGGTCGACCATGCGAGAGACGGATGGAAAAAAGTATTCTCACATGTCTGTGAAGGTGTTTATAATAAGATTGTAAATTATTTCAAAATCGTGATAAAACGTTCAATCTTTTGTTTAAGTTTAAACAAAGAACATTTTACAATTAGTACATGTAGTTTATTTCCTGCTTAATCATTCTCAATTTAAATCAATATAATATAGATGTATACAGTTAAAGTTGTTTTTATAAAAAAATAATTGTTCAGGCTTTCTTATTTCCACCCTGAGGGGCTTTCTTGTCACCACCCTGGGGGGATTTTTTGTCCCCACCCGGAGGGGATTTCTTGTCCCCACCCTGAGGCACTTTCTTATCCCCATCCTGAGGCGCTTTCTTATCGCCCCCCTGAGGCGCTTTCTTATCGCCACCCTGAGGGGCTTTCTTGTCCCCACCCTGAGGGGCTTTTTTATCCCCACCCTGAGGGGCTTTCTTGTCCCCAGCCTGCATCGCAATCATGTTCATGGCTTCCTTTTCCTTGGCAGCTGTGGATTCCATGATAAATGCTTCATGTTGTTTCTCAGCAACCTGTTTCCAGTAGTCCATGTAGAACGTGCGAGGCGAAAAATGCTTCTTCAGAGTACCTAGAATTTATAATTTTGCATAAACAGTCTGAATAAATAAATTATAATTTATCTCCTTCTAGGTAACAGATATTCAAATAAAGCTAATTCTGAGCAAAATATTTAAATATAAACATAACTTCATCATACTACAGTTCAGATGATGCAAAGTAATATGTTTAGTATTTATCAAGAATTGTATTGATAATAAACAAATGTCTGGGGTTGCGGGAGGGGTATTATTGAAATGTACCATGCGAACAAACAGGTTTTCCAGTTAAAATAATGTATCTCTGACTCTGATGGCCTAAACACGTATGTTTGGACATAGACACTTCTTTTTGTATTAGCCTACAGCTTAATGATATTATAGAAAGAAACTCAAGGTGTCATGTAAAGTTGTGCTTAAAGGGATCTTTTCACGGTTTGGTAAATTGACAAAATTGAAAAAAGTTGTTTCAGATTCACAAATTTTCGTTTTAGTTATGATATTTGTGAGGAAACAGTATTACTGAACATTTGCCATAGTCCAATTTAGCCATTTTATGTATCTTTTGAGGATTTGAAAACCTAAAAATTATAAAGCGTTGCAACGCAAAACGATTAAATAATTTGGATTGTTCTGTTGTTGTCGTTTAAATTTAGGAAACTACGAAGATTGCTTATATAACGTATAAAATACTTAAACTGTGTTTGCCCGGCCGAACAGCCGAGAGGGCTAATGTGTTTTTACTTCAGACTAACTCCAGGACTCCGCGGGTCACTGGTTCGAGCCCTGGTACCGGCTACTTTTTTTTCCCTTTTTTAAATTTTATTCTTGATTTTTTACTGGAGCTTTTAAGATCCAATGTTTACATTTATCAATATAAAGCATTTAATGACAAACTTCAAAATATGCCAAAATCTGTGAAAAGGCCACTTTAACATGCCTACCAGTCTTTACATGCTACTTCATGTATACAACAGACTATGTTCGTTATGCTTTTTACTTTAAGTTAAAGGTAAAATGCAGTCAAGACAATTTAACTCGTTAAAATGTATAAACATCCAGCGTTTTTGACTTTCGATATATACATGCCTTGAATTATAACATTTCAAATCAATCTACCGTATGAGAATAATAGATTTTGATTGTTTAACTTTTTCAGTGCTGGAACCGAATTTTGAAGGCCTTTGCAAACAGTTTGGATCCAGATGAGACGCCACAGAACTTGGCGTCTCATCAGGATCCAAACTTTTTGCTATTCGGATAGTATTCTTTGAAAAAAATCGAAGAAATTGCTAATTTTAGAAATTCAGCAGACAACGTTTTAGCAGACATGCAAAGGGTTAACTGATTCATTGAGTTGGAACTCATCATTGACGCTTACAAAACTAGATGCAAATAAACATGGTGATTGGCTCCATACAAAATCTTTGGTTAATAAAGCACTAGCATTAAGAGGTTTGACTTTTATATGCCAGTTTTTATGTAATTAAAAAGTGAGTCACAAGAAAAGTTGATAATAGACTAAAATTAACAATATAAGCGGCGATAAATGCTGAAGCATGCTTGACGGAGGGGTTAACACTTTGTATGTTAAAAATGACAGCCATCTTTGTTTTAGAGTTAAAGTTTGCACACAAAACCTTCTGTGTTCCACTTGGGTGTGTAACAGTTTTAAATGCTTATTTAATTTAAATCAAAGAATTTAGTGATATTTTGTCTCTTTACTCTGCTTTTTCATTGAATTGTTAAGGACTATTTCGCGTAGCGTAACCGAGACACATCAATTTTGATATAACTACACAAGTTTCAAATTACCTATTTTAATCTGTTTTGGCCACTACTTTTAACAAGAAAAGGCTAACATTTTGATTTTCCGACTATTTTGTATGTATGTATTTTGTAGGATAAGTTGAAGTCAAAGTTAATGTCATGGTGTTATTGACTCGTCTCAGGAAGGCTTATACCGCGAGGCCGTAAACCTGGTCCTTACTTCAATTCGGCGGATAAATTCAAGTACACCATGACACGCCAATAGTATTTTATATTTCTGCAGTAGACAAAAACACAAAGGGCTATAATTCATCCAAAACTAGTCGCTCCCTGAATTTATTTTTTTACGATACAGTGCAGTAATGAAGTAAGGTCATTTAACTGCTTTAGTTTGAGAAAGATCCAACACGTATTTAGAGTAGTTAAAAATACTAAATTTTTGAAAAATATATTTAGTGGAAAAACAGACAAAAAAGGCCATAATAAATTTATCAAAATTTTGCTTCTCGCAGTCAAAATTCTGTTCAGCATGATCCAGCAAGTATTTACTGAGGATTTGAAACACAAGCTTTGTGAGACTTCAATTTTATATTCTATATAAAAAAGGACAAAAGGCAACAAGTCTGCCAAAACTTGTCACACAAAATCAACCAAGTATCTAAAGGGAAATTCAAAAGACAAGCTTCTTGACTAACAAACGGACCAATGGAAAGGTTAAATTCTTAATGCAATCTCCTCAGTTGAGGCATAAAAATCAGGTGATTGAACTTGTGAAGAATTTTTTTTTGTTTTAAAAAATCTATTTATTATATGAACATGTACATGTTAAAGCTTAGATGTTATAATGTGAGAGCAACCTCAAGTAAGTGGATATACAAAGAAGATTGGCAGTTGTGTAAGTGTAAGTTATTCCCCCTGCCCTTTTTGTATGCCTTTTCGAGGTCAAATTTTTAAGTGCACATAAATTTTATTAACTTCAATATAACTGACGTTTGCATAGTATTTCTCTTTGCACATACCCTGTGAGTATATATTACCCAGAGGAGGTCTATGGCTAGTTTATCACAAGAGAAATTATTGGATAAAATTGCAGATAACTAGAATATAAAAGTCAAAGCATTTTTAATCTGTTCGCTAGATCAACTGCCTTTTGGAGAAAGCATCAATAACTTGAGATGAATGGAACTTATATTGGAGAAAGCATCAATAACTTGAGATGAATGGAACTTATATTGGAGAAAGCATCAATAACTTGAGATGAATGGAACTTATATTGGAGAAAGCATCAATAACTTGAGATGAATGGAACTTATATTGGAGAAAGCATCAATAACTTGAGATGAATGGAACTTATATTGGAGAAAGCATCAATAACTTGAGATGAATGGAACTTATATTGGAGAAAGCATCAATAACTTGAGATGAATGGAACTTATATTGGAGAAAGCATCAATAACTTGAGATGAATGGAACTTATATTGGAGAAAGCATCAAAAACTTGAGATGAATGGAACTTATATTGGAGAAAGCATCAATAACTTGAGATGAATGGAACTTATATAAGTATACAGAAGCGTCTATTGTTGAATACCAAGGTTTTGTGAAATTTGTGTAACTATATAACTGTTGATTTGCTTCCACCAATAACATTTAATTCAACAATCAAACATGACAAACCTAATTATTCACTAATGGTGTGTTTTTTTCTGTATAATTCTGGTACCAAGATTACTTTTTATGTCATAACAAATGTCAGAGCTTCAGTGTTTATACACATACCGCAAACAACATTGATATTGGGTATAAAATAGTTTGCTTTTGTTAATATGAATATTATGTATTAAGGTAAATAAAGAATTGATTATTACAATAGAATGGTATTATGAAAACATGTTTTAGTCTCATTGTCTGTTTATTATTGCACAATTAGTATGTCTGTTAAGACTTGACACAACCGATATATAACTGAGAAAAGTTCTCAAAACACCATACTAATATGTTTTTTTATGTATATTACACTAGTGAAAGGTCTATTAATACTTGATTAAGATTTTACCATGTTACATTAAATGCATATATTATAATGTGTTTTGTATTTTTTTAAATTTCATATGGCAGTGAGGAAACTAACTTTTCACCATAGCTTGCCAACTATAATTTGTACATTGTTGCAGGGAAAAAGAATAAGTGACCCAAAACCATGCACATGTCAGAATTATACAATAACAACTTAAAACAAGAGATGTGTTTGTCAGAAACACTATGTCCCCTTCTTGGCAACTTTGAAGCTATATATTTTACCTTTGACCTTGAAGGATGACCTTTACCTTGACCTTTCACCACTCAAAATGTGCAGCTCCATGAGATACACATGCATGCCAAATATAAAGTTGCTATCTTCAATATTGCAAAAGTTGTGGCAAAATGTTAAAGTTGGAGCAAACAAACCAACCCACCAACAAACATTGCAAAAACAATATGTCCCCCCACTATAGTGGTGGGGGACATTACAAATCAGACAACAATATAACATTGATGACATGACTCAATGCATAATTTCATTTTATGATCCCACATCTTCTTTTTTAATGGAGGAAAAATGTGTAAACAAGAGCTGTCAGAGGACAGCGCGCTCGACTATTCGAGTGCTTGACAGTATAACGTAAGCCATCATGGGGAAATTGTTCATATTCAATAATTTATTAGACGATCATTCAAAAATAAAAAAGGAAAAAAAAAATGTTTTTTTTTTTGGGGGGGGGGGGGGGTAGGGGGGATGAGAGGGGGGTATAATGTGGGGTGTGGTCATTTATTAGATGATCTTTCAAAAATTAAAGAAGGAAAAATAAAAATTTGGGGGGGGGGAGGGATTCTGGGTTGGGGCGTGGAGTATTGTTTGGATGGAATCCATTGTGGTATTCAGGTAAGTGTTGTTTTGTCAAAGTATTAATAAAATCTGATCATAAATAAAGAAGTTATGGCAATGTTACTAAAGTAATATGCGTATTATAATGGAACAAGAATGTGTTCGTCAGAAACACAATGCCCCCTACTGCGCTGCTTTGAAATTATTTTTTATTTTTTTATTTGTTTTTACCTTTTACCTTGAAGGATGACCTTGACCTTGAACTTCCACCACTCAAAATGTGCAGCTCATGAGATACACATGCATGCCAAATATCAAGTTGCTATCTTCAATATTGCAAAAGTTATGGCCAATGTTAAAGGTTTTTTTTTGGACGGACGGACAGACTGACTGACGGACTGACAAACTAACTGACCGACAGTTCAACTGCTATATGCCACCCTACCGGGGGCATAAAAAAGGGCCATAATTCTTACAAAATGCTTGATACAGTTGTCTGCTCTTGTTTATAGATTGGGGTCATGTTGGTTAAGAAGTTTGCAAAATATGAAAGCAATATGTCAAGGGACATAGGAAATATTTGGGGTGGTACGAAAACTTTAACATTTTCACGCTCACGCTAACGCTCACGCCGACGCCAGAGTGAGTAGGATAGCTCCACTATATATATATTTCATATATAATAGTCGAGCTAAAAATGTTTCAAGCTTTTCTAAAAAACTAATTTCTGTGTTGGACTTTCTATTTTTCGCAATAGGCTTGCCCTTACTTAAATCTACTCACCCCATGCAAACCAGCAAGTACTACTGTAGGGTAAAATGTTCTCCCAGATTAGCCAGTTCAGTCTGCACCGGCTGATCATGGGCAACACAATCAACCCAAATTAGATTTACATTTTGAAAACACTTCATTAGAACACAAAATTCCATAAAAGCGGAAAGTGTCATAATTGATTTTCCTGTGCGGACTGCACAGGCTAATCTGGGATGACACTTTACAACTATGCATTAAGCCCAGTTTTCCCATTTCCCTGTACCACTTATTTCTATCCCTCACAGTATGGCAGGCTATACATACCCATGTCTCTAGCCTTGTGCAGGTGGATCTGCAGCTTCTTGTACTGCATCTCACAGAGGCCCGTCAGTTGAGGGTTTATTGGCTCCATCGTGAGTGGTGTGACAAACTGCTTCAGAAGATCCAGATTCTGTGGGTTAAGACAGTGAAACACTGTGGGTACTGTGGGTACAGAGCAACATGCAGATACAGTATCATGCAATATATTATTTTTATCACATGCCATACCCTGTTTCCCATGTAATATACCCATTACGAATATTTTTATTTTACACATGTGTAATATACTTTTTATAGCGTTTTCATTGGCATTGTTTTTGTGCGATTGACCAATCGCATTTTGTTATTTTGCTGAAATGACGTTGCAACGTCAAATGACATCACGAAATGTAAACATTCAGGATTTATCATTATGTTTGCGTAAATATTTATTTAATTTGCTCATTTAAAGAATGTGATAAAAAAGATCTTACACTCATTGTCATTTCATACCATATTTTATTTAACTCGTCGAGGAAATTCGTAAGTAAGCTTGCCAAAGGCTCGATTACATACACAATTTCTGAACTTGTTTAATAAAATATGGTATTGTGCCAGATCCTACATGCAACACATGCAATCCAATGTACATACAGTTTTGCAGGAACATAGCAATATATTACTAACTAGTGGATACAGATGATGGAAAGAGAGAAATATTGAATTCATAGAAGCATGGCACTCACCCTGACACTCTCCAATAATGGTCCTCTTCATTATGTCTTACATTTGGAAGTTTTTTATTATTTTTTCAAAACCCTTACATGCATGTACAAAAGAGCTTTAATATTTTCTGTTTTCAACATTTGACATGAACTTGTGACCTTAACCTCAGACATTCATAAGTGATGTGTATAGAACATGGATAATCTGGTCATAGAAAATAATTATCTTTGCTATAGTTCTTAAAAGCATGACACATTTGGGGGAAGGTTTGTCATAAATGAAATGCAACTTTAAAACACCTATGACCCTTAAATTATTTGTGGTTCTCACAGTGGAGTTATAAAGTAGATAAAAAAAGGACAGTACCAATATTTGCAAGACATCTTCAATAATTGCCCAACAAATTTAAGTTGTAAAGAAATTTTTTGAAGAACACTTATGAGTTGCAAATTTTGGTAATTATATTTATTTTCTTATATCTTTAGCAAGCCCTATACTTAAATATCACACTGATCATAAATATCTGTTTGTTGCAAGCTAAACCTTTCGTCCTATCTTAAATTTGTTGTACAGTATTAGATAAGAAAGACCAACAAGTCAGACTAGACAACCCTTTGTACATTATTTGGATTCTAAATTGTGTTGTTTTTTTTTCAATTTAGAAATTCCATTTCAGCAACCATTTCATTACATTTAGCATTTTTTAAACCAGCTGGACTCCCATAAAATGTTTTACAGTGACAGTTTACCTGCCAGTGGAATCTCAGGTAGTCATCCCTGCATATTGGGCATGCGCTACCTGTGGCAATGACGCCTTCACGCTGAAAGAGAAAATAACAAGAAATGTGTTTGTCAAAAACACTATGTCCCCTTCTGCGCCGCTTTGACCTTGAAGGATGACCTTGACCTTTCACCACTCAAAATGTGCTGCTCCATGAAATACACATACATGCCAAAATATGAAGTTGCTATCTTCAATATTGCAAAAGTCATGGCAAAATGTTAAAGCTTGGGCAAACAAACCAACCAACAGACCAACCAACAGACAGGGCAAAAACAATATGTCCCCCACTATAGTGGTGGGGGACATAAAAATATGGCAATTAAAGTTTTTTTTTAAAGAAGATATTTTATCAAATTGATTAATAGCACTTACGTGTATCTAGGATGGAGCTTAAAATTACTGAATCCGCATGTACAGTATAACCAAATTAACTAGATCATAGATAATTAAAAACCTTGGCGTAACTAACTTAATCTGTCAGTTCCAGGGAAATCAATAAAAAAATACCATTTTTAAAATAAACATAGAAAACTTGATAACTCAAGCACATGTGTTGGATTCTAATTCTATGCAATATAGACATTAACCTCTATAACTCAAGGTTATTCACACCCCTGAGTGAGATCATCAACCTGCAAGTTCTGATCAGAGCGCCAAGGAAAATGTTAGCACCTTGCAATAAATAAAACAGATTAATATAAGGGAATGTGTTGTTCAATTTCATACAAGTCATATTGCCTAAAGTTTTGGTGCAAACACTTATCATGCAGATTGTATCTTTTAATGAATCAGTAAATTTTTTATTTATTTTAAACCTATTTATTTGCTCGATTGCATAACAAGCCTAAGGCTTGTATGTAATGCTCTCGAGTCCATTTCCTTGGTGTCTATTAGGTAGATCTAAAGAACGCTCCCACAGTGGGGATCGAACCCGTGACCTCCTGATCGCTAGGTGGACACCATATCCACTTCGCCATAGCGACTTTATAAAATCAGTAATTTGCAATCAGAAGTCTGCTTAAAGAATGGCTCATGCACCAACATGAAAAAAATCTTTATAGGTTTTTACTTTGTTAAACATAGTAAATAAGTTAATTGAGCATTTTTTTAATTTTGCGATTTGAATGTTATTAATGCATAATGAACATCTAAGATTAAGACTTACGATGCATGATTTTCTGAGTTTGGGAGTAAATGCACCAACCACATTCCTTCGGTAGCTTTTCCACACAGGTCGCTCACCATATGCAGATTTGTAGGCTGCCAATATATAATGATTAGAGATGTAATTCAACAACTTGAAGATAAAACAGTACATGTTATTACTCGAAAATGTTATTGCTTTTAGAACTTTTGTACCACAACATTAAAGGCCCTATAAAGGTGACAAATTCAATTATTATGCATATACACTGGTCTAATTTTTACTGGATTTCAGTTACTCTCACATAAAAAATGCTAATAACACAGCTTAGGTGCAACATTGTCAAGAATTATGGAAGATATACCAGTTTCATAATTGGAAGAAATGTTTACATTTTTGCAACTAACGTGGTTTGTAGCCTCAGAGCGGAAACATATGCTAAAACAAGGGACAAAATTGTCACAAAACCAGGTTTTCATTGTGAAAAAAAAAATCTGATTAAGGGAGACAACTCAAACTGAACTTTTGAAATGAACAAACAAAATTAACCCCCTTTGTAAGTTTGTTTCAAAATAAATCTATTTTAAGTTGTGGTGACCTTGACATTGGAGATATTGACGTGATTCTTTCGTGCGACACACCGTCCCATGATGGTGAACAAATTTGCCAAATAATTGTAAAATCTCACAATGAATGACATAGTTATGGCCCAGACAAGCTCATTTATTGCCAATTTTGACCTTTGAACTCAAAGTGTGACCTTGGAGATATCGACGTAATTATTTCGCGCGACACACCGTCCAATGATGGTGAACAAATGTGCCAAATGATTTTAAAATATGACAATGAACGACATAGTTATGGCCCGGACAAGCTTGTTCCGCCCGCCCGCCAGCCAGCCCGCCAGCCAGCCAGCCAGCCCTCCCGCATTCGCCAATCTAATAACCAGTTTTTTCCTTCGGAAAACCTGGTTAATAAAAAGCCAAAAGAAAATTCAATTGTAATTCTATTTTAAACAACGTTTTACCAGCAGAAGGTAACTTATTAGATCATTACAAACGTTTTAACCATTTAGAAGAGACCTTCTTTGTGAGTGATACCGGAAAACGTTGAAAATCAACAATATATTTTTGGTGACCTGAGTCACTTTCACTTTCCCGAGTAAACAGCGATGTAAATAAACTGATTGTTTGTAAACACAATTGACTTGGAGGACACTGTATTTTGAGCTCAAAACAAGTTGTTTTGCTCTTTTTTTTATGGTAATGTCCAATAGCATATATATATATTGTTTTTTGATAACCTTTATAAATAAAATATGAAAAAAATATTTAAAAATGGGTAAATAATTATGAATCGTCACCTTTATAGAGCCTTTAAAGCCTGCATATTCAGATAATAATGATGAACATTGTGATTCTCAAATTAACCTCAAGACCAAAAGTGAAATTAGTTTCTTCTTGTTATTGGCAACATTTATAAACAGAACAAACACTTTTAACTTATCATCAATAGCTGCATCATAACTGGCATAGTTTAGAAACAAATCATTATTTTCAATTATGTGGCTATAGGTAACTTTTGCCAAAATGGGGTATATTGGGTAATCAACCCCTGTTTTTGACAATAGGGTTTTTGTAAATTCAGTACAGTTTTAGAAAAAATTTCACCCCCTACTTTTGAGCTTAATTGGGTTTTTTCACCCCCTGTTTGTTAACTCAATTGGGTAATTAAGGGAATGACATATATAATATAATACAGGGGTTTTTTTTACTAAGAAAGTGACGCCGATAAGTGACGGCGTCTTCCCCTACCAGAATTTTTCCCCTAAAACTACCATTTCCCCTCCAAAAATATAATTTTCCACCAAAATATAATATTTTACCCTCAAAGAAATGTTTTTTCTTTCTTTTGGGAAGTCTACACTTATCCAATTTGTACCATATACAACGATCTCGCTCTCTCTCTCTCTCTCCCGACGATCACTCAAATCTGGAAATCCCAGAGATTCTATATATAGCTCTTAAATTACGTCATGGAAACCGGGCAACTATCGTATTAATCATGTGACAATTTTACTGGATTCCGGTCTTGCGCGAGAAGGGTGTTTCGTCAATTAATTACCGGAAACCAGTCGAATTTTCATCCGGGTTATGTGAAAGCCAAGATATAAACGTTAAAACAGAAAAAAAGTCTCACAATTGGCGTTCATACACGAACAAAATAAAACGTTCCGACTCGGAATATATTAATTGCGTTGACGCATTTTTTAAGAATGAATCATCAAAAACCGTTGAAACCCAGCAGGATTCGGAGGTACATGTAATCAACATCGATTAATACTGTCGGATTATTGTGAAAGTAGACAATCTGCAGCTGCCGCACCTTTCCCTTCCAATACTGTAGCAGATCTAGATCGTCAACCGATTCATCATGAAATTGAAATCACAATATTGACATCGTTCCCCGGCCCCAGTTGAAAACTATTCCCATTATTAGATCTACCCCTGCAACTTTATTTAGGACTTTGACTTTAATATCATACTTGTTCATGTGTTTAAGAACAAACAGGTCAGAGACATGCCTCTTTTTCTAAAAAAAAACCCCTGAAGTCTGTAGGCGAGTTATAGACATTGAAATGAATAGTTTTTATTTTTTCCCCAAATATGTCTCTTTTGCGCTCGATTTTCCCCTTTTACCCAGCGTCCAGCGTCTTCCCCTTTTTCTAAAAAAAACCCCTGTAATAAAAATCTATTAAGGTTACAGTATTATTTATACAAATGGAATTCAAAAAGGTACCTGTACATAACAACAAACAATTACTGAATTTATGATCAAAGTTTATTTATTTTTGTGTTGAATAAGACCCAGATCGTGAAAATCGCTGCACAATTGATGAAGTTGTAATGGCTGTTCAAAACGATGCACCCCATTTTCGGGTCATTTTGAGCGGTTTGTCTAAAATGCGTATATGACTCATATCCCCGGATATGAACAAAAAGTGCAAATATGAACGAATATAGACAATATGTATGCGTTTTTTGCAGTTTTTTTATGAACAAATCACTGTTGAATTAAAAATTCACAATATGTGATAAATCTGTTAAGGCTGCCTCAAAATAGAGCAATTTTATAAAAGCGGTGTTCTGACTGGTCATTCATATTTGCGGATATGAATTTAGAGTTACTGAAATTAAAATGCTAATGAAAAACGCCTTAAAATTCATTCTATCGTAACATTACACATGAGCGACGTGTATTTTTGTCACAGAACGATTTTCATATAACAAAAATAAAAGAAAATACATTTAAATAGCCATTGTCTATTCATATCCGCACTTTTCAGTCATATCCGCGGATATGAGTCATATCCGCGGATATGAGTCATATACGCAGTTTAGTCGTACCAAATTTTGAGGATAATACCTCGAAAATGAAAGTAGAAATTGGACGGGACTACGAATAATCACAATTATACCCCAAAGATTGATAACTGCCTTAAAGACTGCCTTCTTTTCTTCATAAAGAATAAACTATCGGGTACATTTTTGTACCGAAAATAACCAGTCTAAAAAATACGCCTGCAACAATTTTGAACAATTACCTTCGCTCTTCATATACTCGATGCATGTTTCCACACTCTTTTTCCTGATTGCGTACCCGATGCGGCCTTCAAACTCTGGATCTGTCAAGACTGGCCTTTTGGTCTCCTTTTCCACCTCATTCAGTAAGGTACATGAACTGCTGAACTGTTGTCTGCTACTTTGGTTGATACATGTCTAGGGATAAGGTAATGAGAAGCTTAGGTTTACAAATCATCAACATAAGCTCAGATCCCGAAAAATTATAAATGAGTATAGTATTGCAATGGTGGAAATCAGCAAAAAGCATGAAAAATCACACCGCTTAAATACGAGTCAGAGTGTCAGTATCAGCAATAACTTGCTGGTCATACATTTCACTTAAACAAAATGATCTGATCGATGGTTTATCAGTAAGCAATTATCTGTTTATTTTATTGATAATTCCTTTCTCAGATTCATATGCTTGTTTAAGATTTAAAAAATACAACTTTGACGTTGAAACCGTTATACTCGCTTGAAGTGAGTGCCATAGTTATCAAATTTGACATGTCATCCAGATACAAAGATATTAAGTTGCCAATTTATTTCAAAAACCTTAAATAGAACTAATGGTCATACAAACATCTAGCATCAGTATAACCATATAAGTGAACAGTACGGTTGCTGAACACAACACATTGTCTTGATATGAGTGGCGTTCTGAGAAAACTGGGCATAATGCATGTGCACTTTCCGCCTAAATTGGATTTTTGCTAAGTAAAGACTTGATTTAAACGAAAAATGTCATAAAAGCGGAAAGTGTCATCCCTGATTAGCCTGTGTGGACTGCTATGTTCCACACAGGCTAATCTGGGATGACACTTAACGCACATGCATTATGCCTAGTTTACTCAAAACACGACTGATAGTGTTATAATTTGAGCCATTTATTTTTTTAATCCCATCATGCGTAACAAAGTTATTGGCCGGACATTCCCGTTTCATATTTTTAAATGATTTGTCAATCATCAGATCTGGTGAGTTGTTTGTCCTTGGACTGCAAACAACATGACTCCTTACAAACAGGGTTTGTATGCAAGCAGAAAATGTTGCAAGCGTAATATGAGAGATTTCTAAATTGGCTGCTAAAGATATATGCCAATTAATCAGTTCTATCTCCCCTCACGCTATTTTCATAATGAATTTACACAAATGACCCATGAGTCAATGGATCCAAGAACTTGATATTGGTTAATTGTTCAGTTATTTATGTTGTATAAAACAGTCCAGTAAGTTAGCAAACTGACAG
Source organism: Dreissena polymorpha (assembly GCF_020536995.1). Lineage (NCBI taxonomy): Eukaryota > Metazoa > Mollusca > Bivalvia > Myida > Dreissenidae > Dreissena > Dreissena polymorpha. Next base: position 90,576,825 of record NC_068361.1, on the reverse strand, counting down.
TATTATAGGATTATCATATCAAGATAAGTTGCATAAATCAGCACATAACCAAACGTACTACTGACAATGCGACATTGAAAAAAAAAACATTGCAAATAGTCAATAGTGTGTGATTCTGTAAATTAATTTGTTCTGCCCCGTGTGCAGGAGTGCTTAAAGGGACCTTTTCACAGATTTGGCATGTTTTGACGTTTGTCATAAAATGCTTTATATTGATAAATGTAAACATTAGATATAAAACACTCCAGTAAAAAATCAAAAATAAAATTTCAAAAAGAAAAAAAAGTTAACCCTCAGCAGGGCTCGAACCACTGAACCCTGGAGTAAAAAGTCTACCAATAGACCAGTTCATTGTTTTTATTTTGATTCCTGATTTTCGCGCATGCGCAATGCACTGGTAGTCAAAAGCGTTGCTTACAGCTAACGCAAAGCATATGGATAACGAGACTTATTTAGTCAATAAATCGAAAAGAAACTAAAAAAACAACATCACTTAAATAATATTGAAAAAATATAATATTTAGTGCCAAAAGAATGCATAAACACATTTATTTGCATTTTAAAAGAACGCGTCATTAGCATCAAAGTAATTAAGATTGTCTGAAGACTGAACGACAGACGATTCGACACAACAAAGAGCTCTATGCATTAGCCGTATGATTATTTGCAGAAAAGCTTCAATAAAAATAATGATACATCTAATTATAAAATTATAATTATCAATTGCATGCGTAAACTAGAGTAATAAAAAATTTGTGATAATGTGTCAGTGCATGTTTCATTGAAAATAAACGTACTACAAAGCCCTATTAAAAGCGAAGTTCATGACGGTATTTACATGTAATTTTTATTTGGATGGGTGTTGTTCAGAGAATGACTTGAGGAATATTAACATACAACAGAAAAACACAACCTCACATGATGCAAATTGAACTGTGTATTCATGTATATTGTAAACTCGTTACTAGTGATCGAGTATGAGTGACAACTATCTAACATTTAACACACACACACAAACTCACACACAACATAATATATATACATATATAATAGAATATATACATATTGTTTCATTATTATTTACCCCCATTGATGTCAAACGTAATTTCTTGTTTTTATGATGTATTTCGTGCATTGCCGTAACATTACATCTTCATACGGAATGACGTATTTATAATTAACCGATGCCCGCTAAATACGTTAAATATTTTTTATTTACATTTTATAATTCATAAATACTTTATTTTTTATAAATAAATAAAACGGGCTTGTATCTTTACCGTGTTCAATTTCTGATAATCTATAGACTTCAAATTTGTACAATATGTAAAATATCTAATTTAAGCAACTGTTAAGTATGTCGGCGTTTAATTTATTCAACCAAATGCCTAGTTACTTAATACTACCAGAATGAAGACATGGTGGCATCATCAATTGCGTTTAATGACCAGACTGTCATCTGCCACCTAGTGTGATTTATGACACCATGTTGTAAGTTAGGTCTGGACCATATCTGATCAAAACGAGATAATCGGATTAGGTAGAACAAAGGGGCAATTAAACACCGGAATACAAAGGCTTAAACGATTTTAAGATTGATGCAAACAATCAAATGAAAACTATTGCATTTAATTTAATTAAATGTTTATTTAATGTGTCAACATGTTAGTTTTCCCGCACCAGGGTATAGGTCCCTGCCCAGACAAATACCATTATGGTTAATTTGTTAATGTTTTTTATTTGGAATTGATCTATTTATTCATTGTGTTCAATCTTATTTGTTTCAGTAACGTAGAACAACTTGTTGGCATGTTGAAAAATAAAATCTAAATATATCCTCGATTACCGTAAATTTGCGACCTTAACATTTAATGTCAATATTAAAATAATAACACATAAAAAAACAACGAAAACGAACATGAACTTTTTAAAATAAATTCATTCCTCGCTGATTTGTTCCATTATGATGTCCACACAATGTTTTTAAAGCTCTTAAATATCAATATTCTTGACATTAGTGTAAAGCGTCAGCCATTTTGTTTTACTACCCTTGATTCGCGGGTATGCCGTCATACAAAAATTCATTACAATGTCGAGTAATAAGGCCAAGCTAACTTACTTTTAACAGTTTACATTGGTTTCTGGTGCAAATGAAACATTTAACAAAAAGTCAAACACGAAATAACAATAAAATATTAACATATGAACAGGGTAAATTGCATGGGAAATGGGAGCAGCTCCAATAACAACTGTGTCTGGGTGGATTTTTTCCAAGACCCTGTAACGTTATGTATTTTAGGCACTCTGTATAATTTTTAGGCTCTAAGAACAGACACATTCTCCTCCTTAACAGCTTTGTAAGCATTTATCAAGGCAGTCGGTGAATAATGTCTATACTTCTTGCGACGATGCTTAGGGATTGTCTTAACAACAAAAAATAAATAAAAAATAAGCTTAATTGTCATGGTCTTAGAAACACACAATAAATCATGTGTTGGAATTGTTCATGTTTTCGAAGCGTAACATTTCCATATATGGCAGTGCTGCTACAACAGCAGACGACAACAAAAAATTGTGATATCAGATTTTAACTTAATATATATAAAATTCGATGGTCCGATATTATTGATGTTAAGAAAATATGGTAATTTTGCTAATTGATTGTAATTTACACTTTTTACTTGTTTAAAACGCATTATTTTTCACAAATCTTCAATGGTTCCAATCGAGTAAACATTCGTTTGCATATCGCCACGATCACGCATGCGCAGAAATAAATCTCCATACCGGTTACGTGATGAAAACGAAATCCGCCAATCTAGGTTAGTCGCGAATTTAGGTGAGTCGACGATAATCGTTTAAATATAACCGATCACGCTCTATTTCTCCCCATTGATTGTATCTTTCTTTTGACTACCAATATAGTCCCCGTGTAAACACGCAGGTGCGCGTGACGTCACGCGTGAACTGGTCTATTAGACCACTTAGCCATTCTTCCAGATACAATGCCAGATGTATTTTATACTTCATATAAGCAATCATCGTATTTTCACAGAATATAACGACAACAGAACTCTACAAATTATTAATTCGTTTCGCGTTGCAACGCTTTAAAATTATCGGGTTTTCAAATCGTCAAAAGATGCATATAATGGTGATTTTTGAGCATGGTAAATATTAAGTATTAATGTTTCCTCACAAATATCATAACTAAAACGAAAAATTTGCGAATCTGAAACAATGTTTTTCAATTTTGTCAATTTACCCAAACGTGAAAAGGCCCCTTTAATTTTCATCATAGACACGTTATTGAGAGCCTGGCTATAAAGAATTTTAATGCCATCATTTTTAGTATGCTTACCACGAGCTTATTTGAGTTTTGTTTAGCATATAAAGTCAAATATCTTGACAATTGTTGCAGTTTGGGTCTCGAATTCATGTTTTCGTTTGAACGAAGGTGAAGGATGAAACCAAACACGCCGAAACACCTCGAATGTAACAATAGTTTTTGAGAGTAAGTTGGTTCCTTGTTCCTTTTTACCTTTTCGAATAAGGAATAAGGAACATTTCATCATTCCTTATTCAAGCTCAACATGTTGACATGTACAAAATTGTACTTTTATATCACATAAATGTAAAATAATGTCTTATGCTCTAGGTTTTGTTGATGTGAAGTTAGTATTCAATTTAGCAAAGGTCTGTTCGGTTTAAACAAAAAATCCTATGCAAGCGCGAAGAAGAACCGTGAAAATGTAACGTAGTACATGATGTAAATGTATTCGAGTTATTTTGTTTTGATTAACTTAAGAATTGTATGGATTATATTCCTTTAAAACCCTATATCAAATATGTTAAACTTGAGTAAGGAAAACAAGGAACTGTTCCTTATTCCATATTCGAAAAAGGAATAAGGAAGTAGACAAATGCAACCACCTTACTCAATCAATAATTTGTGCTGATCGAAAGGTGTTCAAAATTTCCATAAATCGGCCCAGATATGATCAGACTCATTATCCTTAATGAACTCCGACATGAGATCCTTGACATAGTGTCACTGATATTCCAAAAGACATTAGACTCTGATCAACCCCCATCCGATTGGACGAAGGCAAACGTCTCCCCTCACTTTAAAAAAGGTGACACTAGCGACCCAAAAAAACTATAGACGGATATCACTTACATGTGCTCTATGCAAACTCATAGAACACATTATCGCATCTAGCCTATCCACACACTTCACCAAACACGGCATACTCTACGAGCTGCAACACGGATTCCGTGAAAGGCGGAGCTTATGGAGATAGTCGATGACTTAGCAAAACTCTTACATCAGGTAAACATACTGACTTAATCCTTTTGGATTTTAGTAAAGCCTTCGACAAAGTCAACCACCTCTAATGAATATATAAACTTAAGGAACATGGTGCTTCTGGCCAGACCATATCCTGGATCCAGTCTTTCCTAATTGGCAGATCCCATCAGTTGTATTAGATGGTTCTATGTCTGACCAAGTCCCGATAACCTCTGGAGTTCCACAGGGATCTGTCCTCGGCCCTCTTCTCTTTCTCTTATATATAACTGACCTCCCTTCCCTTATTACATCCCAAGTACGCCTCTTTGCAGATGACACTGCCATCTATCTTACAGTGTCAACCGAGGCGGACTGCCAAAGGTTACAAGACGATCTCCGTAAACTAGAGAAATGGGAAGAGCTATGGGACAAATAGTAACATGATTTTTTGTGTGAGTCTTCTACATGACTTGCAGATCAAGTTCGAGTTCCCTTTCGGTCCATTGATTTTTGAATAAGTTACGTGCATTAGAACTAATAATTTTATCAGTTGGGGGCATTGTGATTCACATACACAGCTTTTATTTGAATAAGAATTGGCCTGTTGACCTAGTTATCGGACAAATGTGACCCAGATTGGAACATGGCATAGATATTGTAAAGATAAACATTCTGACCAAGTTTCATCAAGATTTACATGAAAAGGCGGACTGCCAAAGGTTACAAAACGATCTCCGTAAACTAGAGAAATGGGAATAGTTACGGGACATCGAGTTTAACCCTGGCAAGTGCCAGGTTCCCCATGTCACACGGAATCGTAAGCCCTTTGAGTACCCATACAAGCTCCACGGTCAAATCCTATCCCCAGTTATACCTCAGTCACAAATAGAGACCGATCGCCGTCCGATCAGCGGCCGACGTCTTTTTCCGCTCATCGGGCTGGCGACCGGGCGATGATCGCACGGGCATCGGGTCATTTTGTGGCTTCGGGCGGCGTCCGGATTAATTTTGAGTCTCACTAAAAATCTTACCGGACGTCGGGCCCGGGAAGAAATCGTATTGAGATCGTAAAAAGATCGGACGATCAACGCACGGTTATCGCCCGGCGATCGCCCGGCGATCGCCCGACATCAGATTCATCGTACTCGTATCGGCAAAAATCAAGATATTTCACAGGGACATATACATCGGCCGGCGACCGTCCGATTGCCGGAGGGCCTCCGCACGATGACTGACAGACACCGGACGGAGCTCATAAGGAGACCGAAGTATTCCGGTAAATGCACGTGGACAGATCACGTGGGTAGATTCAGCGCCAAGCACCTCCATTTTAAAGTCAAGATGCCGAAGAGAAAGGTCGCAGCACGACAAATGCCACCTCCTCAAACAGAAGGTCAGCCCGATGATGGACAGCATGACCAGGAGTAAAAAGAGCCATCGCAGCCACATATACATCCTGAGCAAGCTGAAGCAATTGCCCATTAAAAAAAGTCAAACGCCAGTAAATGGTAAGAGTTGCCTGTGGCCAACAAGCGCAAGGTGATGGCCAGCTTTATGCCAATGCTCAGAAGAGGCCGTCTACTGAAAACACAAAAATGTGTAAGTCGTTTGAAATAATCTCTAAAATGTTTTCAAAGTCACTCTTTTAATCCGCGCTTTGTGATTCCGCAATTTCACGGCATTTTTTTTTTTTCAGTTTAGGTACTTGGCGCTGTATTTGTAAACAATCAAACCTTATTTGGTAGTGCCTAGATAGATTACCTTATTTTGACAAAAAGAACAGGTCATTGATAAAAGTACAACATTGATACAAATGCTCGCAGAATGCCTAGAACTATTACGAATGCATTTCACATTATCCCGAAAGCTCTTCGAATTTAAATTCGAATGACAGTCGAGATCGGTCTCTAGTGTTACTATAAGTATATAAGTACATCAATAAGTATGTCAGACAATTTATACTCACTCTTGAATGGGAGGCCCGACTCTTGTACATAGTTCTTGAAACAACTCTGGCTTGAGACGAAAATAAGCTTCGAAATCGGCCGGGTTCTCGAGACGCAATTCATGCAAAAGGGTCTCGTATTGCCCGTAGAGGGGTCGTCTCTGAATCCAAGGCTTGACCCACCATCGTCTTTTACGTCGCTGTGGTTCTTCGAACTCCTCAATTATTACCATAGCAGCAACTACAACGTTGAGGCGGTGTCTGGCTATTGCGTGCCTCGTGACTCGCTGATCTCTGTTCATGACCATAAAACAGCCTGCAAATGAAAGTTTATGGACTGCACGCATTATATATATACCATTTTCCAGACGGCGCGACACGCTTACCTTGTGGAGTCCGTCCGATGCCCGCAAGGAGCCCGGCCGAAGCCCGCCAAATTAACGTCCGATTTATTAAAACTTTCCGGCTTTCTTGCGGCGCTACGTCGATATTGCGACGATAGCCGTCCGATCATCGGCCGGTTGTCGTCCGATTTACAATTTGACGCTCAGCCCAAAAGCTTTTCTCAAACTGTCCGATTGCCGTTCGATCAGCGGCCGATTCTCGTCCGGCGCCCATAAAAGGCCGAGTTCCTGTCACTCATCGGACGGCGACCGGCTCCGACGTGTCAAGTCTTCCCGATGAATGGCGATCGGACACATCGGCTGGCGACCGGATTATTTGTGACTGAGGCATTAAGGACGCGAAATACCTTGGTGTTGACATGTGCCATGACTTAAGTTGGAATACACATATCTCCAAGATCACAAGAAATGCAAACAAAACATTAGGTTTCCTCAAACGTAACATCAAGACAAAAACATGAAAAGGCCAAATCACTATCATAGCAAACAAAAGTACGTCCCTTACTTGAATATGCTTCCCCCGTATGGTCACCACACACTCAGGTCAACAATCTCAACATAGAAATTATACAGCGGCGAGCAGTCAGATGGGTTGAAATGAATACTCCCACTACACCAATGTCACACATTTACAAAATACACTCAACTGGCACACCCTCGAGAACAGACGTATAGATTCCAAACTCGTCCTATTCTACAAAGTATATCACCATCTTGTGGCCATATCCCTTCTATCCTATCTTGAAGTCCCAACCAGATTAAACAGACACATGCAACGTTATGTATTTTAGGCACTCTGTATAATTTTTAGGCTCTAAGAACAGACACATTCTCCTCCTTAACAGCTTTGTAAGCATTTATCAAGGCAGTCGGTGAATAATGTCTATACTTCTTGCGACGATGCTTAGGGATTGTCTTAACAACAAAAAATAAATAAAAAATAAGCTTAATTGTCATGGTCTTAGAAACACACAATAAATCATGTGTTGGAATTGTTCATGTTTTCGAAGCGTAACATTTCCATATATGGCAGTGCTGCTACAACAGCAGACGACAACAAAAAATTGTGATATCAGATTTTAACTTAATATATATAAAATTCGATGGTCCGATATTATTGATGTTAAGAAAATATGGTAATTTTGCTAATTGATTGTAATTTACACTTTTTACTTGTTTAAAACGCATTATTTTTCACAAATCTTCAATGGTTCCAATCGAGTAAACATTCGTTTGCATATCGCCACGATCACGCATGCGCAGAAATAAATCTCCATACCGGTTACGTGATGAAAACGAAATCCGCCAATCTAGGTTAGTCGCGAATTTAGGTGAGTCGACGATAATCGTTTAAATATAACCGATCACGCTCTATTTCTCCCCATTGATTGTATCTTTCTTTTGACTACCAATATAGTCCCCGTGTAAACACGCAGGTGCGCGTGACGTCACGCGTGAACTGGTCTATTAGACCACTTAGCCATTCTTCCAGATACAATGCCAGATGTATTTTATACTTCATATAAGCAATCATCGTATTTTCACAGAATATAACGACAACAGAACTCTACAAATTATGAATTCGTTTCGCGTTGCAACGCTTTAAAATTATCGGGTTTTCAAATCGTCAAAAGATGCATATAATGGTGATTTTTGAGCATGGTAAATATTAAGTATTAATGTTTCCTCACAAATATCATAACTAAAACGAAAAATTTGCGAATCTGAAACAATGTTTTTCAATTTTGTCAATTTACCCAAACGTGAAAAGGCCCCTTTAATTTTCATCATAGACACGTTATTGAGAGCCTGGCTATAAAGAATTTTAATGCCATCATTTTTAGTATGCTTACCACGAGCTTATTTGAGTTTTGTTTAGCATATAAAGTCAAATATCTTGACAATTGTTGCAGTTTGGGTCTCGAATTCATGTTTTCGTTTGAACGAAGGTGAAGGATGAAACCAAACACGCCGAAACACCTCGAATGTAACAATAGTTTTTGAGAGTAAGTTGGTTCCTTGTTCCTTTTTACCTTTTCGAATAAGGAATAAGGAACAGTTCATCATTCCTTATTCAAGCTCAACATGTTGACATGTACAAAATTGTACTTTTATATCACATAAATGTAAAATAATGTCTTATGCTCTAGGTTTTGTTGATGTGAAGTTAGTATTCAATTTAGCAAAGGTCTGTTCGGTTTAAACAAAAAATCCTATGCAAGCGCGAAGAAGAACCGTGAAAATGTAACGTAGTACATAATGTAAATGTATTCGAGTTATTTTGTTTTGATTAACTTAAGAATTGTATGGATTATATTCCTTTAAAACCCTATATCAAATATGTTAAACTTGAGTAAGGAAAACAAGGAACTGTTCCTTATTCCATATTCGAAAAAGGAATAAGGAAGTAGACAAATGCAACCACCTTACTCAATCAATAATTTGTGCTGATCGAAAGGTGTTCAAAATTTCCATAAATCGGCCCAGATATGATCAGACTCATTATCCTTAATGAACTCCGACATGAGATCCTTGACATAGTGTCACTGATATTCCAAAAGACATTAGACTCTGATCAACCCCCATCCGATTGGACGAAGGCAAACGTCTCCCCTCACTTTAAAAAAGGTGACACTAGCGACCCAAAAAAACTATAGACGGATATCACTTACATGTGCTCTATGCAAACTCATAGAACACATTATCGCATCTAGCCTATCCACACACTTCACCAAACACGGCATACTCTACGAGCTGCAACACGGATTCCGTGAAAGGCGGAGCTTATGGAGATAGTCGATGACTTAGCAAAACTCTTACATCAGGTAAACATACTGACTTAATCCTTTTGGATTTTAGTAAAGCCTTCGACAAAGTCAACCACCTCTAATGAATATATAAACTTAAGGAACATGGTGCTTCTGGCCAGACCATATCCTGGATCCAGTCTTTCCTAATTGGCAGATCCCATCAGTTGTATAAGATGGTTCTATGTCTGACCAAGTCCCGATAACCTCTGGAGTTCCACAGGGATCTGTCCTCGGCCCTCTTCTCTTTCTCTTATATATAACTGACCTCCCTTCCCTTGTTACATCCCAAGTACGCCTCTTTGCAGATGACACTGCCATCTATCTTACAGTGTCAACCGAGGCGGACTGCCAAAGGTTACACGACGATCTCCGTAAACTAGAGAAATGGGAAGAGCTATGGGACAAATAGTAACATAATTTTTTGTGTGAGTCTTCTACATGACTTGCAGATCAAGTTCGAGTTCCCTTTCGGTCCATTGATTTTTGAATAAGTTACGTGCATTAGAACTAATAATTTTATCAGTTGGGGGCATTGTGATTCACATACACAGCTTTTATTTGAATAAGAATTGGCCTGTTGACCTAGTTATCGGACAAATGTGACCCAAATTGGAACATGGCATAGATATTGTAAAGATAAACATTCTGACCAAGTTTCATCAAGATTTACATGAAAAGGCGGACTGCCAAAGGTTACAAAACGATCTCCGTAAACTAGAGAAATGGGAATAGTTACGGGACATCGAGTTTAACCCTGGCAAGTGCCAGGTTCCCCATGTCACACGGAATCGTAAGCCCTTTGAGTACCCATACAAGCTCCACGGTCAAATCCTATCCCCAGTTATACCTCAGTCACAAATAGAGACCGATCGCCGTCCGATCAGCGGCCGACGTCTTTTTCCGCTCATCGGGCTGGCGACCGGGCGATGATCGCACGGGCATCGGGTCATTTTGTGGCTTCGGGCGGCGTCCGGATTAATTTTGAGTCTCACTAAAAATCTTACCGGACGTCGGGCCCGGGAAGAAATCGTATTGAGATCGTAAAAAGATCGGACGATCAACGCACGGTTATCGCCCGGCGATCGCCCGGCGATCGCCCGACATCAGATTCATCGTACTCGTATCGGCAAAAATCAAGATATTTCACAGGGACATATACATCGGCCGGCGACCGTCCGATTGCCGGAGGGCCTCCGCACGATGACTGACAGACACCGGACGGAGCTCATAAGGAGACCGAAGTATTCCGGTAAATGCACGTGGACAGATCACGTGGGTAGATTCAGCGCCAAGCACCTCCATTTTAAAGTCAAGATGCCGAAGAGAAAGGTCGCAGCACGACAAATGCCACCTCCTCAAACAGAAGGTCAGCCCGATGATGGACAGCATGACCAGGAGTAAAAAGAGCCATCGCAGCCACATATACATCCTGAGCAAGCTGAAGCAATTGCCCATTAAAAAAAGTCAAACGCCAGTAAATGGTAAGAGTTGCCTGTGGCCAACAAGCGCAAGGTGATGGCCAGCTTTATGCCAATGCTCAGAAGAGGCCGTCTACTGAAAACACAAAAATGTGTAAGTCGTTTGAAATAATCTCTAAAATGTTTTCAAAGTCACTCTTTTAATCCGCGCTTTGTGATTCCGCAATTTCACGGCATTTTTTTTTTTTTCAGTTTAGGTACTTGGCGCTGTATTTGTAAACAATCAAACCTTATTTGGTAGTGCCTAGATAGATTACCTTATTTTGACAAAAAGAACAGGTCATTGATAAAAGTACAACATTGATACAAATGCTCGCAGAATGCCTAGAACTATTACGAATGCATTTCACATTATCCCGAAAGCTCTTCGAATTTAAATTCGAATGACAGTCGAGATCGGTCTCTAGTGTTACTATAAGTATATAAGTACATCAATAAGTATGTCAGACAATTTATACTCACTCTTGAATGGGAGGCCCGACTCTTGTACATAGTTCTTGAAACAACTCTGGCTTGAGACGAAAATAAGCTTCGAAATCGGCCGGGTTCTCGAGACGCAATTCATGCAAAAGGGTCTCGTATTGCCCGTAGAGGGGTCGTCTCTGAATCCAAGGCTTGACCCACCATCGTCTTTTACGTCGCTGTGGTTCTTCGAACTCCTCAATTATTACCATAGCAGCAACTACAACGTTGAGGCGGTGTCTGGCTATTGCGTGCCTCGTGACTCGCTGATCTCTGTTCATGACCATAAAACAGCCTGCAAATGAAAGTTTATGGACTGCACGCATTATATATATACCATTTTCCAGACGGCGCGACACGCTTACCTTGTGGAGTCCGTCCGATGCCCGCAAGGAGCCCGGCCGAAGCCCGCCAAATTAACGTCCGATTTATTAAAACTTTCCGGCTTTCTTGCGGCGCTACGTCGATATTGCGACGATAGCCGTCCGATCATCGGCCGGTTGTCGTCCGATTTACAATTTGACGCTCAGCCAAAAAGCTTTTCTCAAACTGTCCGATTGCCGTTCGATCAGCGGCCGATTCTCGTCCGGCGCCCATAAAAGGCCGAGTTCCTGTCACTCATCGGACGGCGACCGGCTCCGACGTGTCAAGTCTTCCCGATGAATGGCGATCGGACACATCGGCTGGCGACCGGATTATTTGTGACTGAGGCATTAAGGACGCGAAATACCTTGGTGTTGACATGTGCCATGACTTAAGTTGGAATACACATATCTCCAAGATCACAAGAAATGCAAACAAAACATTAGGTTTCCTCAAACGTAACATCAAGACAAAAACATGAAAAGGCCAAATCACTATCATAGCAAACAAAAGTACGTCCCTTACTTGAATATGCTTCCCCCGTATGGTCACCACACACTCAGGTCAACAATCTCAACATAGAAATTATACAGCGGCGAGCAGTCAGATGGGTTGAAATGAATACTCCCACTACACCAATGTCACACATTTACAAAATACACTCAACTGGCACACCCTCGAGAACAGACGTATAGATTCCAAACTCGTCCTATTCTACAAAGTATATCACCATCTTGTGGCCATATCCCTTCTATCCTATCTTGAAGTCCCAACCAGATTAAACAGACACATGCAACGTTATGTATTTTAGGCACTCTGTATAATTTTTAGGCTCTAAGAACAGACACATTCTCCTCCTTAACAGCTTTGTAAGCATTTATCAAGGCAGTCGGTGAATAATGTCTATACTTCTTGCGACGATGCTTAGGGATTGTCTTAACAACAAAAAATAAATAAAAAATAAGCTTAATTGTCATGGTCTTAGAAACACACAATAAATCATGTGTTGGAATTGTTCATGTTTTCGAAGCGTAACATTTCCATATATGGCAGTGCTGCTACAACAGCAGACGACAACAAAAAATTGTGATATCAGATTTTAACTTAATATATATAAAATTCGATGGTCCGATATTATTGATGTTAAGAAAATATGGTAATTTTGCTAATTGATTGTAATTTACACTTTTTACTTGTTTAAAACGCATTATTTTTCACAAATCTTCAATGGTTCCAATCGAGTAAACATTCGTTTGCATATCGCCACGATCACGCATGCGCAGAAATAAATCTCCATACCGGTTACGTGATGAAAACGAAATCCGCCAATCTAGGTTAGTCGCGAATTTAGGTGAGTCGACGATAATCGTTTAAATATAACCGATCACGCTCTATTTCTCCCCATTGATTGTATCTTTCTTTTGACTACCAATATAGTCCCCGTGTAAACACGCAGGTGCGCGTGACGTCACGCGTGAACTGGTCTATTAGACCACTTAGCCATTCTTCCAGATACAATGCCAGATGTATTTTATACTTCATATAAGCAATCATCGTATTTTCACAGAATATAACGACAACAGAACTCTACAAATTATTAATTCGTTTCGCGTTGCAACGCTTTAAAATTATCGGGTTTTCAAATCGTCAAAAGATGCATATAATGGTGATTTTTGAGCATGGTAAATATTAAGTATTAATGTTTCCTCACAAATATCATAACTAAAACGAAAAATTTGCGAATCTGAAACAATGTTTTTCAATTTTGTCAATTTACCCAAACGTGAAAAGGCCCCTTTAATTTTCATCATAGACACGTTATTGAGAGCCTGGCTATAAAGAATTTTAATGCCATCATTTTTAGTATGCTTACCACGAGCTTATTTGAGTTTTGTTTAGCATATAAAGTCAAATATCTTGACAATTGTTGCAGTTTGGGTCTCGAATTCATGTTTTCGTTTGAACGAAGGTGAAGGATGAAACCAAACACGCCGAAACACCTCGAATGTAACAATAGTTTTTGAGAGTAAGTTGGTTCCTTGTTCCTTTTTACCTTTTCGAATAAGGAATAAGGAACAGTTCATCATTCCTTATTCAAGCTCAACATGTTGACATGTACAAAATTGTACTTTTATATCACATAAATGTAAAATAATGTCTTATGCTCTAGGTTTTGTTGATGTGAAGTTAGTATTCAATTTAGCAAAGGTCTGTTCGGTTTAAACAAAAAATCCTATGCAAGCGCGAAGAAGAACCGTGAAAATGTAACGTAGTACATAATGTAAATGTATTCGAGTTATTTTGTTTTGATTAACTTAAGAATTGTATGGATTATATTCCTTTAAAACCCTATATCAAATATGTTAAACTTGAGTAAGGAAAACAAGGAACTGTTCCTTATTCCATATTCGAAAAAGGAATAAGGAAGTAGACAAATGCAACCACCTTACTCAATCAATAATTTGTGCTGATCGAAAGGTGTTCAAAATTTCCATAAATCGGCCCAGATATGATCAGACTCATTATCCTTAATGAACTCCGACATGAGATCCTTGACATAGTGTCACTGATATTCCAAAAGACATTAGACTCTGATCAACCCCCATCCGATTGGACGAAGGCAAACGTCTCCCCTCACTTTAAAAAAGGTGACACTAGCGACCCAAAAAAACTATAGACGGATATCACTTACATGTGCTCTATGCAAACTCATAGAACACATTATCGCATCTAGCCTATCCACACACTTCACCAAACACGGCATACTCTACGAGCTGCAACACGGATTCCGTGAAAGGCGGAGCTTATGGAGATAGTCGATGACTTAGCAAAACTCTTACATCAGGTAAACATACTGACTTAATCCTTTTGGATTTTAGTAAAGCCTTCGACAAAGTCAACCACCTCTAATGAATATATAAACTTAAGGAACATGGTGCTTCTGGCCAGACCATATCCTGGATCCAGTCTTTCCTAATTGGCAGATCCCATCAGTTGTATAAGATGGTTCTATGTCTGACCAAGTCCCGATAACCTCTGGAGTTCCACAGGGATCTGTCCTCGGCCCTCTTCTCTTTCTCTTATATATAACTGACCTCCCTTCCCTTGTTACATCCCAAGTACGCCTCTTTGCAGATGACACTGCCATCTATCTTACAGTGTCAACCGAGGCGGACTGCCAAAGGTTACACGACGATCTCCGTAAACTAGAGAAATGGGAAGAGCTATGGGACAAATAGTAACATAATTTTTTGTGTGAGTCTTCTACATGACTTGCAGATCAAGTTCGAGTTCCCTTTCGGTCCATTGATTTTTGAATAAGTTACGTGCATTAGAACTAATAATTTTATCAGTTGGGGGCATTGTGATTCACATACACAGCTTTTATTTGAATAAGAATTGGCCTGTTGACCTAGTTATCGGACAAATGTGACCCAAATTGGAACATGGCATAGATATTGTAAAGATAAACATTCTGACCAAGTTTCATCAAGATTTACATGAAAAGGCGGACTGCCAAAGGTTACAAAACGATCTCCGTAAACTAGAGAAATGGGAATAGTTACGGGACATCGAGTTTAACCCTGGCAAGTGCCAGGTTCCCCATGTCACACGGAATCGTAAGCCCTTTGAGTACCCATACAAGCTCCACGGTCAAATCCTATCCCCAGTTATACCTCAGTCACAAATAGAGACCGATCGCCGTCCGATCAGCGGCCGACGTCTTTTTCCGCTCATCGGGCTGGCGACCGGGCGATGATCGCACGGGCATCGGGTCATTTTGTGGCTTCGGGCGGCGTCCGGATTAATTTTGAGTCTCACTAAAAATCTTACCGGACGTCGGGCCCGGGAAGAAATCGTATTGAGATCGTAAAAAGATCGGACGATCAACGCACGGTTATCGCCCGGCGATCGCCCGGCGATCGCCCGACATCAGATTCATCGTACTCGTATCGGCAAAAATCAAGATATTTCACAGGGACATATACATCGGCCGGCGACCGTCCGATTGCCGGAGGGCCTCCGCACGATGACTGACAGACACCGGACGGAGCTCATAAGGAGACCGAAGTATTCCGGTAAATGCACGTGGACAGATCACGTGGGTAGATTCAGCGCCAAGCACCTCCATTTTAAAGTCAAGATGCCGAAGAGAAAGGTCGCAGCACGACAAATGCCACCTCCTCAAACAGAAGGTCAGCCCGATGATGGACAGCATGACCAGGAGTAAAAAGAGCCATCGCAGCCACATATACATCCTGAGCAAGCTGAAGCAATTGCCCATTAAAAAAAGTCAAACGCCAGTAAATGGTAAGAGTTGCCTGTGGCCAACAAGCGCAAGGTGATGGCCAGCTTTATGCCAATGCTCAGAAGAGGCCGTCTACTGAAAACACAAAAATGTGTAAGTCGTTTGAAATAATCTCTAAAATGTTTTCAAAGTCACTCTTTTAATCCGCGCTTTGTGATTCCGCAATTTCACGGCATTATTTTTTTTTTCAGTTTAGGTACTTGGCGCTGTATTTGTAAACAATCAAACCTTATTTGGTAGTGCCTAGATAGATTACCTTATTTTGACAAAAAGAACAGGACATTGATACAAATGCTCGCAGAATGCCTAGAACTATTACGAATGCATTTCACATTATCCCGAAAGCTCTTCGAATTTAAATTCGAATGACAGTCGAGATCGGTCTCTAGTGTTACTATAAGTATATAAGTACATCAATAAGTATGTCAGACAATTTATACTCACTCTTGAATGGGAGGCCCGACTCTTGTACATAGTTCTTGAAACAACTCTGGCTTGAGACAAAAATAAGCTTCGAAATCGGCCGGGTTCTCGAGACGCAATTCATGCAAAAGGGTCTCGTATTGCCCGTAGAGGGGTCGTCTCTGAATCCAAGGCTTGACCCACCATCGTCTTTTACGTCGCTGTGGTTCTTCGAACTCCTCAATTATTACCATAGCAGCAACTACAACGTTGAGGCGGTGTCTGGCTATTGCGTGCCTCGTGACTCGCTGATCTCTGTTCATGACCATAAAACAGCCTGCAAATGAAAGTTTATGGACTGCACGCATTATATATATACCATTTTCCAGACGGCGCGACACGCTTACCTTGTGGAGTCCGTCCGATGCCCGCAAGGAGCCCGGCCGAAGCCCGCCAAATTAACGTCCGATTTATTAAAACTTTCCGGCTTTCTTGCGGCGCTACGTCGATATTGCGACGATAGCCGTCCGATCATCGGCCGGTTGTCGTCCGATTTACAATTTGACGCTCAGCCCAAAAGCTTTTCTCAAACTGTCCGATCTTGCTGCCTGATCTTGAGAGCTACAAGCAGGCAGTAGCCCAACTTAGCCACTAAACCCATGGGAATTGTTTTTATTCAGTTTTATCCATTGTATACTATATGAATTCTTATTCTCTTAATAATCTAACAACACTATCTTTACTATTGTACATATTATATCTCTCTCAGCTTTTACTCTTTTACTTTACTAATAGCCAACGCGCACCTTGCCCATAACACTCACGAGAGGCGTGAGGCAGTACTATGAGATAGATAGATAAATCCAATGAGGTGAGAACCGTAATGTTATTCAAACTGAGGCGACATATACAAAACCATGGTACATAACTTACTAGTGAAAAGGTGTATACGTCAATACTATATTTCGTAACGTAGATGTTTTAATGATATACCTGAACATCATTACTTGTAAAGTTTACATTCATATTACTTTTATGCAATTGCGACATAAAATGGCATGTATATGCATTGGAAAGCTACTTATTCTAAAAAAGATTGTATTTTTTAAACATTCCATCTGAATTTATTACATATATTTTAAACGACATGATATATTCAGTACTTTTAAGTCAAGCCCTTTCCTAAACTTGTAATATAAAAAATTTAATAATGACTTTCTGAATCTATCGGTTTATATATGAAGATATTTTAATATTTCTTAATCTAAACGTTAATTTGCAGCATATCTAATTCTTCGTAGTGGTAACTTTTTATGGTTTAATAAGTTCAGTAGATCTTATCAATTCGCCCTTGCGCTGTATTTGATAAAGTTCAATGTCCTATCAATTGTAACGGATTCTTTTAACACATTAACCTCTTTAAAATATTATTTTATAATTAAATTGTGTTGCAGGATATTACGTTATAGTAATTTGCATTGTGTTTCGCTGTATTTTGTATTGTTTGAATTGCTCGACATCAGATCACGAAGTGCTTGTATAATTATTATAATAATTGCTAGCTTTAATAAAGTTTTGTCATTCGATACATTTCTTTCACAGATATAAAATTTTGCGTATTCACAATATTTATTATAAGTAATTAATGTGTAACAGTTTCCAATACGAGGTTAGTAATACACGTATCACGATAGAACCCACGTGATACCAATCGACAAGAGTTGGTATGCAAACACAAACTGATAAGAACTTAATTTATGGTATCATTCACATGTATGTGGTTATCGGGTTGAAATGATACACGGCATAGGTAAATGTTGCGTATTTATGGCGACTCATATTTAATAGTTATCTAACATGTTAATATATTTGTTACAAAATTAGAGCCGTTCATCGAAAATATGGAGCCACCAGGAAGTGATTTCGAGACGGGGGAAGATTACAAAGGAAGATCTACTTCGACACTTCAGTGCAAAATTAAATATTGCCGCAGGAATCCGAATATCATTTGTTGGACACTTTTATTATTGTTTATGTTTCTCATTTGTGTGTCTTCACTATCGATAGCCGTAAATATTGGTCAGGGGGGACTGTCGAAGGAGGTCAGTATTAGGCTGACTTTCCTAGAGAACACAGTGGAGGATATTACACAGAAATTTCTTGAGGAGAAGCACAGAGCGGACAAGCTCTTTCAACAGCTGGAGCAGTTAATGGTGGAACATCACTGTGCAGATGTAAAAGACGTTATAGGTAAGCACTTAAACCGATGGTTGTTCAATAATATTAAATGTTGTTAATGGATTTGGTTTAGTGCGGGATTAAATATCAATGCACAAATGACGGCATAATACAGCTTGTGCAAACTGTAACTTTTTCATTCAACCGACAATTTTAAAATAACATGCTCATATTTTCACCTTATATAGTGTGTAGTTTAATGTGACATATCATATTGTTTTTTTCCGACTGTTTTATTTCAAAAAAATGGATAATAAACATCAAGAACGGTAGATAATAATATTAATTTGGTCCGGATTGTAAGGTCACTTTGAACCAAATATTTAAAACAAATGTATCTCGCGCTTTATCTGCAGACGGAAGAACAGACGTGTTATTAATCACCTAATGTATTGTTTAATATTTTGCTGTTTTATGTTAATTATTATTTGCAGGCCAAACGCAAACAAATGTCTCAAATCGCGTAGCATTTTCCGCCTACTTAGCGCGCGATCTGGACAACCTTGGACCGGACCAAACCGTCATCTTCGAAAACGTGACGCTGAACGACGGCAATGCATACAATCCGTTGCTAGGCACGTTCCATGTTCCACAAGCTGGTCTGTACTTCTTTACGGTTACACTGCAATCGTTCCAAAAACGTCGGCAGTGGTTCAAGTTGGTAGCAGATCGACATATACAAGCGGAGCTTTTATACTATCCGTTCGGACACCAAATGGCAACTAATACAGCTGTACTTCGCTTGAAGGAGGGGCAGACTGTGAGGGTTGCCGTTTCCGAAGAGGAGAACGGTGTCAGTCTTCAGAATGGCTACACCTCAAAATTTTCTGGGTTCTTTGTGAACGAATAAGCTAGTGATTCAATGTCCATTAAGATAAAAGACACGACACGGATATTACATGAGATGAGATACACAACTTAGTATAATGTTAAATATTATGCGTTATGTGAAATTAAAAGGTGTAGTTTAAGAGTGCGATATACGAATTTTCGTAGCGGGAGCTGTAATTTTGTGATCCCGCAAAGACATTTCGTAAGGAGTACTTTACAAGAGATATAGAGCGAAAATTATTACGAAATAAACGCTTATCACTTCTTCCTGATATGGTTGGAGAGTAAGTGGAATTTATTCATTAAACAAAAGCAATAAAGTGTATAAAATGGCGAAAGATACCTATCTCGGAATGTACGTCTCCCCATCTTGACTATCACGTTATTCCCCCCTCTGTGATAACAGCTAATTACATATAAAAATAATCGCATAATTACATATTACCGGCGATCGGGTTGAAATATCCTCGATGTGGAAATCTTTTTTGCAACATACATCAAAGAACGCGTGTTGATCCTCATATTGTTGATATTGTTGGCAATGGCTGTTTCTACTGCATGCTTCCTTATCGCTATAAGAGCCGCGTTATGAGAAAACTGGGCTTAATGCATGGGCGTAAAGTGTCATCCCAGATTTGCCTGGGCAGTCCGCACAGGCTGATCAGGGACGACTCTTTCCGCTTTTATGGTATTTTTAGTTTCAGGGATGTCCCACCTTACCAAAAATCAAGTTTAGGCGGAAAGTGTCGTCCCTGTTTAGCCTGTGCGGACTGCACAGGCTAATCTGGGACGACACTTTACGCGCATGCATTATGCCCAGTTTTCTCAGAACGCGACTCATATGTTTTTCTTGGAGCGTGCTTACCGCCATAGCATATTTGTTTCTTCTAAAGGCTACCGTGTAATAAATAAAAATCAAACAAGATAAGTATTGATGCAAAGCATCAAAGGGCGTCGGGCATTTCAGTGTAAAAGGCACTCAATGAAGTTACATGGGACGATTTGTTTTCTACTGTAAATATTAATATATTGGCCGATTATTTTAAACAAAATAGAAAAAAGATACTGGTATAACCATTATCTATGATTTTGTGTTATAACCCCCAAATAACCATTAAACGGGAAAGGCATCAGGTCCAGACCAAATAAATAGTCAAGTCCTAAAGCAAATTGCATCTGAGATTGCAGGTCCACTACAAAATCTTGTTAAATGTTCTATTAGTAATGGTAGGGTCCCACGGAGCTGGAAAGAAGCAATTGTTTGTGCACTTCACAAAAAGTCTGATCCTCAGGATGTTGAAAGTTATAGACCGATCTCCCTTTTACGTGTTTTAAGTAAATATCTTGAGAGAATTCTCCACAAATATATATTTAACTATTTAAGGGCTATTGAATTTATAACCATATTTCAATCAGGCTTCATTCCAAAAGATTCCACTGTCAACCAATTAGTCTCTGTATATCACTCCTTTTGTAAAGCCCTTGACGAAGGTAAAGAGGTCCGAGCCGTTTTTTGCGACATTTCTAAGGCCTTTGACAGAGTATGGCATGAAGGACTTATCCACAAGCTCCGACTAAGTGGTATCTCGAGCAATCTTCTATCTTGGTTAAAAGACTACCTACATGAGAGGACCCAGTGTGTTGTAATCTCTTGCTGCCAATCTGACCCATTACCCATAAACGCTGGTGTCCCTCAAGGGTCTATATTAGGGCCCCTCCTTTTTCTTATATATATATAAATGACATTGTACGAGATATTTACTGCCCAATTCGCCTATTTGCAGACGACACCACGCTATATATCAGCGTCGACAACCCTGTTGATGCGGCTAATCATCCTTATTCTGATCTTTCAAAAATTCATTCTTGGGCTGATAAGTGGTTGGTTACCTTCAATCCATTCAAAACTGAATCCTTAGTTATATCTTGAAAAATCAACCGCCCACTCCATCCCCCTCTTTTTCTCAACGACTGCCAGATCACTGAGGTTTCGTCTCACAAGCATCTAGGCTTAACTTTTTCTGATACATGTTCCTGGCATGACCATATTGAATCAATCAAGAAGAAAGCATGGCAAAAACTCAATCCAATGCGAACGTTTAAGTTTACGCTCGATAGAAAGTCCCTTCTATCGATATACACAACATTTATAAGACCAATTCTTGAATACGCTGATATAGTCTGGGATAACATTAATACACAAGATGAAATAGAACTTGAGAAGATTCAACAGGAAGCCGCAAGGATAATCAGCGGGGCAACACGTTTGGCATCTTTGCAAAACCTATATAATGAAACTGCTCTCGAACCATTACAAACTAGGAGAACAAAACATAAACTTACCCACTTCTATAAAATGTATAATTCACTAACACCACCATACTTGTGCACACTTATCCACTCTAGCGTGGGAGAAAGATCGGCTTATCCTCTTCGTAACTCTAACAATATTCGCAGTATTCAATGCAAATCACAACTTTTTACACGATCTTTCCTACAATCAACTATAAACTTATGGACCAATATACCGGAATCGGTAAGAACAGCTCCTTCTCTCTCTGCTTTCAAAGCAAATCTTAATAAAGATAAGAAAATAATTCCCCAGCATTACTACGATGGGGAGCGGACGTCCAATGTTCAGCATTGTACAAAGTCCATATTGTCAATGCGGTGCGATTGAAGATACATATCATATTTTCTTAAATTGCCCCATATATACAGAAAAAAAAGAGTTATCCTTTTACCAATCTGTCCAGTTTCCAACCCATAACTTTGCAACTACTTCTTTTCGGTGTTAAAGACGGATCATATGAAGTAAACTCATAAATATTCAAACTTGTTCAGTCTTTCATTCGAGATAGTCATAGATTCTAACCCAACTCTATCTCATGAACAAACCATATTCTGCTAACAATGCCCCGTTCCCGCAACTGCTTCTTTTTCTTACCACAACTTCTCTTATTCTGAAACTCTACTCTTTCACTTCTTTCCCTTATTTTCTCATTTTATTAGCTATTATGCTATCTACATTACTCTGTTATACTTTTTGTATTTTAACTTTTATTATTTTTTCATTTCTAAACGGTATGCAATTACCTATCACTGTAATATATTGTTCGTAATTTTAACATGTCTTTAAATAGTTGTTATACGTTTGGTTGTTTACACCATTACAGCAGCGCTTCTAACTTACAGAAGAGAGACATAGTATAAGCCTCGAGCTTCCTTCTCAATTCTGTCCAATTGTATTTTACAGCCTTTATGTTAAGCAATACTGCAATTCTACCTGTCTAGCATATTGTTCAAATATAATATGTATGTTTGTATTGTATTGTATTGATTATATGTACTATCAATGAACTAAATAGTGTTTAAACCAAATAACCATTACCTATGATGTTGTGTTATAACCCCCAAATAACCATTATCTATGATTTTGTGTTGTAACCCCCAAATATTTCATAGTTCATTTTATTTACATTGGTTTCCCTTTTTTACTGGCATTCGTGGGCAGTTTTCATTCATGGAACAGAACTGTGTAGGTTTTAAAAAATCTGCTTCATCTTGTAAGCGTAATTTCATATTTTTCTCAACTTCAAGGGGAGATGATTCTGAACTTATTCTTACGTTGCTCATTTACGATAGGAGTTGAGTACTCATTGATATGAAAACACTGTAAAAGTTTTAATGTGTTTACGAACCCCCACCCTCTCACACATATATTTCATGGGCATAATAAAAACAACAAATGGTTACAATAAAACAGTACATTTATTTAAACTAAAATGTCTACATCAAAACAAAAAATTAAAATAGAAGACAAGTAAAATAATTTGATTCTACTGCGGCTCGAACCTTGGGCCTCTCACATGTGAAGCGAGCGTGTAACCACTACACTACGGAACCGCTTGAAAAATCACCTTCTAACTAAGATATTAATAAGCTATTAATAGTCGGTTTAAATGTAAACCCGGAAGTTTAAACGCTGGATAGTGAGCGGGGTTAAAGGGTCCATACCAAAGGGTCCATACCACTGGCAAGATACGGATCAGGCCTGCGGCCTTCTATATGTGGTTCTTAAAAAACATGTAGGAGGACTTGATAGTAATGAGACTGGGGTGCTGTGATGGTGCTCCTCATAGATAAGCGGCTGCTTTCTTTATCAAGACTCATTATTACAATTAATAATACGTGTCGCGCTTCGCGCTCTATAGCGCCTTTATTAGTAACTAGGTGGTTTCTAGGATAGTGGAACAAAGAAGTTTTGTTTTATACAAAACCAGAAAGTTTCACCGGTACGCGTATTTGCCCAGTCCCTGTGATCTTTTATTATTGCCCAGTCCCTGTGGTCAGTTATTAATTCAAACAATTAGCTTTGCATTATTGGCAATACATGTTGTAGTAAATGTTATAGGCACAAATGCAGTACTTATTTACACTAATTTACACAAAAAATCACCACTATGCAAGATATTCTGACAACAAAAATATATCCGTAAAATAACTTCTCCTCCCATAAGTGAAAAAAACGTATTACATACTAGTCGCCGCACTTCAGTGCGACGCCAATAAGCACATTACTAGATGTAAACACATGCATAATCAATCGAAGACGTAGGGATATGATGTCCACTACGGTTCTTAATTCCTCTGACGGCTGTTTGCTATGTATTTAACATATATGTTAACACTTTATAGAGCTACGATTCACGGTCACACAATATTGTGTTATATTAATTAAATGATGTGCAATTCCATTACGTGGCGTTCTCAACTATATGCATGCTTTAAAGTGATATTATAGGCATTTTTCACTGTTGAATTGAGCTGAAAGAATTAACAGGTCAAAAGATTTAGTTAAAATATGGTTACTGACCAATATCTGCAACTCATTTTGCTTCCAGTTGTTTATAAAAATATATATATTATATTCCATATTTTACATGACTGGTGTGTCCTCTAAGCCGAAATGATCCTTAAAACAAAATAGTGCCTTTGTGCCGTATGAACGAATCTGCACTAAAACGTAATTTAGATTCACATCGTACATTGAATTATTTCTGTCGTCAGTTGTCAAAACGAAAGTACGGTTGATATTCAAATGTATTATTTTTCTCTTTCCGGGATATTGTTTTAGTATGTTGATGCTCCATTAACAAATATAATTACTTGTATATGCAGTGAATACACCAAAAATAAACAACGGTTGAGATAGACACCTATAAACTGTTAGATGCCCATACTATCACTTTAAAGAGCCACATCCTACGATATTTCGTCAATGTCCTAAAAAACCGCGTGTCTGTGTATTTTGAAGTTTAAGAGGTCCTTCCGTGCAGGGGGGGCTACATTATTTGAGGACATAGAGCGTATCCTAGTAAATAAGCCTAATAGAGTCACGAAAGTTGGGACGAATTATGTTATTTAAACAACCAAGTTCAGGTTTGTGTTTTTTTACGATATTCCATGTCCAGTTTTGCTCAGAAAATGTGGTATGAAGCCGTCGTTCCAATAGTTTAACAAATCGTGCTTAAATTGATTATTGGTTTGACTCTCCGTTTATCGCAGTGTTTAATACACGCGCTTTTCACCTAGGCGACCCGGGTTCCATCTCCGCTCCCGGTGAATGTTTAATGTTCCTAGGCACCATATTAGACAGGTGGGGTGTATTCCGGGCTTTCCAGCTTCCCCAGCAATACAAGACCAGGCCAAACAATGAAATTTTCAGTTTCAGCTAAATAGCTGGACAATGCAGCTATTATTCAAAAGTGACCAAATTGTTCGTGCAGTTCGGCAAATGCTCACGTTGCCAAGATTGCGTAACACTCGATGTAGGGTCTGTAGAATGGTTCGGTCATCTAGAAAGCTTGGATCACGCACCTGGTCTCGTGGTCGTCAGAGACTTGAAGTACATGTTAGCATCGATTTCAGACTATGCATGAAGTAGAAAAACTATTGTGATGATATTTAATGGAACAATCGGAGTAATATCTGCAAGTTATCATATGCACACACTTATTATTTACTTATACATGAGAACAAAACATTCATAATAAATAATTTGTTCAAGTCGAAAGTAACATTTCATAAATACTTCACTATTTGCAAAACGATCAATTGTAAAATCTATGATAAATACTATGTTATTGTATAACCGATATATGCTTCTTTTGTGTACGATGTAATTGTATATTTCTGGTTTCAAATGATATTCAGCATTTTCATACCATACTCAACATTACACATTATACAAATTATACATTATAAAATACACATGAAACTTGGGATCTTAACTTATGTTCATGTAAGTATTACATATTGGTTGCTCATATTTAAAGGGGCCTTTTCACAGATTTTGGCATTTTTTAACTTATTCATTAAATGCTTTATATTGATAATTGTAAACATTGGATCGTAAAAGCTCCAGTAAAAAATCAAGAATAAAATTAAAAAAAGGAAAAGAACATTGCCCGGAGCAGGTTTCGAACCAGTGACTTCTGGAGTCCTGCCAGAGTCCTGAAGTAAAAACGCTTTAGCCTACTGAGCTATTCCGCCGAATACACGTCCTTGACGTATTTTATACATTATATAAGCAATCTTCGTAGTTTCACAAAATTTAACGACAAAAACAGAACTCTCCAAATTATTCAATCGTTTCGCGTTGCAACGCTTTATAATTTTTAGGTTTAAAAATCGTCAAAAGATGCATATAATGGCTATATTAGACCATGGTAAATGTTCAGTATTACTGTTTCCTCACAAATATCATAACTAAAACGAAAATTTGCGAATCTGAAACAACTTTTTTCAATTTTGTCAATTTACCAAAGCGTGAAAAGATCCCTTTAAAAGTCAATTAACATAGGCCCGCGCACAGTCATGCATATAGAGTTAGAATTGTTTAAGTTGCTTTCATCAGACTCTCCGCTTAAATAACTTTGTTATATAATTAAACCATAAAGTACCATTTAAAAATGAAAATAAAAGAATGAATGATTATGCAACTACATAATTGATTTACATTAATCATACTACCAACTTGCGTACCCGTTATTTGTAGGGTAGTAACTAGCCACAGAGTCGTTAACGGTTTGATGTGTATAACACGAAAGAAGCCTAATTTTCGCAGTGTAATCAACATTTTTGACAACTTTTGTACGAACCCATTAACTTTCATTAAATAATAATGTCAAGTGATTTTCAATTATTTGTTTTTTGTTATTTAGAAACAACAAGACCTGAATGGAATATTGATATGACATGCAACTATTATCCCGATAGAAGGATATTATTCGGAATATGTCAGCAGTTACCCACGGTGACTGAACAAATATGCGCGAAATATTGGAATCAATAGAACAATAGTAAACCCTTAATGTTGAAATATATTTGTGTAAGCTCGATTGCAGCGAAAGCCTAAACCCGCATGTGACTTCAGCATTGACCCGAATCATCCTATATACACAAGAAATAGTATTTAAGATAGAGATATATTTCAAGTTTGAAACATCGCACTGATAAACCATATTCGCTTGTTTTCTGAATTGACAAGGTTACTTGGTCGATCACTTAATATTCTGTAAATAAGTAGATGGACATATCAATACATGATATTAAAAATCCTTTGTTTTTCGTTAAACAGATTTCGACCAGTTTTTTCGATTCTTATTCTGTTTTTATGGTAGTTTTGTAAATTTCAAATGTTTGCTTCATGCTATTAAAAAGTCCAAATTTTGTTGGATTTCTTTTGTTCTTTTGACAATCAAAAATGTACCGTTTAATTTCAAGGCACACACTGTTTATATCATTCATTTTTGAATTTGTAATCCCTAGTATTATAGATCTTGACATGTCAGCTGAGTAAGTAGGCTAGGTCTTGTTCTCTTGATGATTTCAACAGCAAATTTAACAATTTTTGGGGTATAGGTGCAGTACAAGAACAAGTGTGTTTAGGGTGTAATTGCACCCATTTTTACTGATTATCGAATCGGTATTGCAGTACATGTATACGTATTTATATGACAATAGTTTATTTCGCCCCATATTTTTTAATAACTGAAAACTATTTTAAACATTTAGGTCATTGTAAATGGGTATACAAGCTATTATAATAAGCTCACATTACTTATTTTCGTTATATTCTGTCAACCAATTCTCGGTTAATCTGGAAATGACTTTAACTGGTTATAACAACGAGCAATAAACACACCAAATTTAGTATCATTTGTATGTGTTGTGGTTGATTATTAAACAAACGATGGAAATTCACACACAAAAACAAGCAACATATGAGAATGTGCCGCCCGGTATGAATTGAACTTTTTTTTACTTCCATTAAACATTACTTAAGTATGCTAATGATAAAACTCTCCAAACATGTAAAGATAAATGTAACATTTACACGCAATATAAAACTAAGCCATATAAGTTTCAATATATTTGAATTTTAAGCAGTAGTTAGATTAAAAAAAAAACTGACGGTGTGAATCCGTTATCTACTATCTATCATACAATAATTGTATCTAAGTTTATCCATATATATGCGACTTACTACGATTTTATCATATCTTTCAGCACATTTGCTTAAAATGACGAATGAATTTATTTCTTTGAGAAACATTTTGAAGTTTCGGATAGTTACAACATTATTGTTTATGTATAAACAGTCGTATGTTATTTTGAAGCATTCATTTGTCACGATATTGACCAAAATGACATTCGTTATGAACTTAATGACGCTTAATAAAATGGCTGCAGTCTTCGAGCAAGAGAAAAATAGTCATTAAAGATCATTCATTTGGTAACAGATCTATTAACAAGAAACCGTCGGAGACGGGTGATGCTCCCCAACGGGTTTTTTTTGCCACAATATTGCACTATATATTCAGATAAAAGGAAACGTCTTGAGGGGCATAACTTTGGACAAAATAATACGATGGATGGTTTAGCAACTTAAAAATTTCAAAGGGCCATAACTCTCTAAATAAATCATCTAACCAGAACCCACTAATAACATGCGCATCTCCTCAAGGTAGTTAAGCTTCCCATAAAGCTTCATTGTGTTCCAGTCAGTAGTTGGGGAGAAATAGCCCGGACAAGAATTGCAATATATGTACAGTTAAAAGAAAATTTCAAAGGGCCATAACTCTGTGAAAAATCATCCGACCATAACCGACTTGATAATATGCACATCTGCTGTTGGTAGTGAGGCTTCCCATAAAGTTTCATTGAATTCCCGTAATAAGTTGCTGAGAAATAGCTCGGACAAGAATTGCACTATATGTACAATGGAAAATTTAAAAGGGCCATAACTCTGTGAGAAATAATCCGACGAAAACCGGCTGATAATATGCACATCTCCTCTTGGTAGTGAAGCTTCCCATAAAGTTTCATAAAATTCCCGTAATAAGTTGCTGAGAAATAGCTCGGACAAGAATTGCAGTATATGTACAATGGAAAATTTCAAAGGGCCATAACTCTGTGAAAAATCATCCGACGAGAACCGGCTGATAATATGCACATCTCCTCTTGGTAGTGAAGCTTCCCATAAAGTTTCATTGAATTCCGGTCATTAGTTGCTAAAAAATAGCCCGGACAAGAATTGCACTATTGTAGAGTTAATGGAAAATTTCAAAGAGCCATAACTCTGTGAAAAATCATCCGACCAGAACCGGCTGATAGTATGCACATCTCCTCTTGGTAGTGAAGCTTCCCATTAAGTTTAGTTGAATTCCGGTCATTAATTGCTGAGAAATAGCCCGGACAAGAATTGCACTATATGTACAGTTAATGAAAAATTCAAAGGGCCACAACTCTGTGAAAAATCATCCGACCAGAACCCCCTGAAAATATGCACATCTCCTCTTGGTAGTGAAGCTTCCCATAAAGTTTCATCGATTTCCGGTCATTAGTTGCTGAGAAATAGCCCGGACAAAAATTGTGCAGGACGGACGGACGTACGCACGGACGGACGGACGAAGCGGCGACTATATGCTCCCCCCAAATTTTTTGGGGGGAGCATAATTATAAAGAATGTTAAAAATAAATAAACATTGAGTCCCAGTTGAAATCCGTAGGTTTAATTTGAACTAAAACCGTATACAGTGAAACTGAATTGTAGTCCTGGTGCAATGTGACAAATGCGACGGTTACCCTCAGTTATATAGAATCGAATAGTGCTGACCTGAAACGGGTCGCGAAATTTAAAGCGACCCTCATTTAATGGCACTAGTTAAAACAATAGCACACGATTCTTGATTGTAATACATTCGCTTTATTTAAATTTACTTACTTTACATATAATTATTTAGCGCATAACCGTAACATGTTAAATGCTTTTTCATGCAGGAATAGGGTCGCTGACACAATGTTTTGTTGTTAAACTTCGTCGGACCGACT
Source organism: Dreissena polymorpha (assembly GCF_020536995.1). Taxonomy (NCBI): domain Eukaryota; kingdom Metazoa; phylum Mollusca; class Bivalvia; order Myida; family Dreissenidae; genus Dreissena; species Dreissena polymorpha. Next base: position 90,546,894 of record NC_068361.1, on the reverse strand, counting down.
TACAGTACGTTACGGTCGTTTGAGGCAAGGGTCGGCATCTTGTAGACATGCTCCGATTATGGATGATACAGATAATAATGTTTACACTAGGGCACTAAAATGTGTACTATTCGATACGCGCTTAACGTTAAGGCATTCGTGTTTTCCTTTTTTTTGCCTGCATAGATACATCTGAATAAGCCTGTTTATTTAGACGAATGTTTAGTTTGTGATTAATTCAGGGATAAGATTGAGGTTCCGCTTGCCTTCAACATGTTTGAACCTCGTTGCATTGATCATTCCAAGGCGGTGATCCCAATTTTACACATTGTATGTCTATAGTTCTTGCTCTGTTGTAAAGGTAACGGACAAAACATAAATTTCACTCATTTCTGGATTGCGATTGTTTGCAATGTTGGATATCCCCTCTTTGGTTTTACGCTACCGTTCTTTCCGAATAGTGCATGCCAAACACGGGTACATCAGACTAAAGTAGTCCCATATCCGTAGAAGTCCCCTTTTTATAATGTCATGTTTCAACAAAGTCGCACACATTTATTTATTTTCGAATGTTTGCACATTTATTTCCGGACTAGACATACATTGATTTGTAGCTCAGAATATGTGTTGCCGTTATATTTTGATCGTGCCTAGAACAAGTCCTTGGTGTCTTTGGGGGATCTAAAGAACGCTCCCATAGTGGGGATCGAACCCCTGACCTCCCGGATAATTGTCAGACACCATATCTTTTACACCACGGCATCTTTTAATGACTTGCATTTGTCCCTTTGTAAAGGCGTGTCCATCGGATGCTACCATGCCAGAATTTGTTTTATGACGAATGTCAAACACGTGTTTTGTCTTCGATTGCAGATAAAAAAAAATATTTTGTCATAGGGTCGTATGATGAAATGTAGAATTCGTTTGAATAGTTTGAGAGCGGTAGCGAGGGAGGGGCAGACGGGGCAATTTGCACCTTGCGCCAACATAAAGGTGCGCCCAAAGAGAATTCATTGTTTTGTATTATACAAGGAATAACGCCATACATTGGTTTTATTTTAGAAAATAGAGCTACCAAATCCAAAAGATCGAACAGATAATTTAAGAAGATTGTTATTTCAAGAAATGTTTACTTCATCTTACTTGATTAACTATATCATCATAACTTTTGTTTGTTATTGGTTTGTAGGGGACTTTCAATGTAGTAGTATCAGTTGTTGTTGTTGTAGAAGTAGTAGTAGTAGTTGTTGTTGTTGTTGTTGTAGCAGTAGTAGTACTAGTATTAGTAGTTGTAGTAGAAGAAGTCGTCGTCGTCGTCGTAGAAGTAGAAGTAGCAGTAGTAGTAGAAGTAGTAGTAGTAGAAGTAGTAGAAGTACTAGCAGTAATAGTAGTAGTAGTAGTAGTAGTAGTAGTAGTAGTCGTAGTAGTAGTAGTAGTTAGTTAGTAGTAGTAGTTGTAGTAAGTTAGTCGTAGTAGTATTAGTAGTAGAAGTAGTAAGTAGTAGTTCATAGTAGTAGAAGTAGGTAGTAGTAGTAGTCGTAGTAAGTAGTGGCTTAGTAGTTTAGTAGTAGTGTAGTAGTAGTTAGTAAGTAGTAGTGGTAGAAGTAGTAGTAGTCGTAGTCGTAGTAGTAGTAGTAGTACGTAGTAGCTAGTTAGTAGTAGTATAGTAGTAGTAGGTCAGCATAGTAGTACGAAGTAGTAGTAGAAGAAGTGGTGGAAGTAGAAGCCGTAGTAGTAGTAGTAGTAATAGTAGTAGTAGTAGTAGCAGCAGCAGAAGTAGTTGTAGTAGTAACTGTTGTTGTTGAAGAAGTAGTAGAAGTAGTAGTAGTTTTAGTAGTGGTAGAAGTAGAAGCAGTAGTATAAAAGTAGGTAATAGAAGTAGTTGTTGTTGCTGTTGTAGTAGTTATGGTTGTGACGGTTTATGTTGTTTTTTTAATTTCACTTATGGATTTGGTCTCAAGTAGCTTTTTCTTCCACACTCATTATTTTCTTTAATGAAGCCCCTACTTATATACAATTTCAACATATTTTTTCTTAATTTTTTGTTGTGGTATTAATTTATGGGCCCTTTCAGACCAGTGCACATACCATACTAGTATTGGATACCAAAGACCATCCGCTCGCTCGGATCTTGCTTAAATTTACGAGACTCGTATTTCAGACTAGGGGCCTTTTCACGTTTTGGTCAATTGACAAAATTAAAAAATCAAAGTACTGACAGTACTGGTGTGACGATGCTTTTGAAGAGGATGGATATAAAAGCATCAATTTAAGTTTACCTACATCACCACAATTGTGGGTACGAAAATTTTGGTTACGAAAAAAATGGGTACGAAAATTTTGGGTACAAAAATTATGCCAAAAAAAATTGGGTACGAAAAAAGATTTGGTAACGAAAGAAAATTTGGGTACGAAAAAAAAATACGTATGAAAAAAAATGTGGGTAGGAACAAAAATGTGGGTACGAAAAACAATTGGGTACGAAAAAAATTGGGTACGAAAAATTTTGGGTACGAAAAAAGATTTGGGGGTACGGGGAAGTAGTACCCGTGGGGAACTTGACCCATTCAGCGAAACTGGGAGGCGGGTTACATTCTCGATCAAATATAACAAGAAATATCTTTAAAAAATATTTGACGTGTATTTTCTGTACCACTTATCTTAAAAAAACGTTCTGTTGCAGTGAAACGTTTGTGGGTTATAACATTACGTTACGTTGAAGATATATTCAAAACATGACATGTTCTTTAATTACATCATGCTCTTTAATTTCATATGTTTATCATACCAAACATTATTTTTCGTTGTTTCATTTCCTAAGTTAATGATGTTATGTGTACGGACGTGATTTCACATGCCCATGTGCATGAACATATAATTTTTTCTCTTTTGATTATTGTTTTTATTTGTGAGCGTTAGCTCACAAATAATGCAGACGCATTTTTGCAAATCAGTATGGGCTTAGCTACGCTAGGTACCGTAACCCGTGACTGCCTGTGGGGGATAACTGCAGTAAAATTTAGCAGACGACGAATGCTAAAAGCGTCTGCTCTAACCACCGCATCTGCACTGGTACAGTACATAGTGTGTATTTAGCAGCTTGTAAGACAACGTTGGCCAGTCTAGTGTTTTTCATTGAAATCTGTACATATTGGCTGCTTTCAGGGAAAACGGGGCTGAATGAATGTCAAATAAGATTAGCCTGTGCACACTGATTAGCTATATCAATGATTTGAAAAAAACAACACACATATCGACCTGTGTTTTAAGACACACTCTTTATAAATTTGAATGGGTTGTGGTCATTTCAAACTTAAGATATAAAATGCTAAAACATAATTTTGAAAACTGAGTTGCGTCTAAGATTACACATCAAAGAACAAAATCAGTGCCTTCAGCGCTTTAATTTCTCTAATTCAATAAGCTTAGGCATGTTTGTTCGTTAAGTACGGCAATAATTTCATGATGATTCCCGAAAGTAGGTATGAGCACATAGTCAAATACGACTTGAATACGTGAGTTCGCCCATGAACACATGGCAAGGTTAACTAAATCTCCGCGATATGACCTAATATGTGTTTAAAACAGCAAACAATATCCAACAAACGAATGCATTATCAAATATAGTATGTGCACTGATGTGGCTCTGTAATTTCTATTTGAAAAGTTGATTAAATATGCACAATGAGAAAGCACGCACAAGAGCGAGTTTCATAAATGTCGTAGTGTGTGTGAATGTCAGAGTTTATTTACAGGTCTCGCTGCGTCTTCACGACTACCTTATGTGCGGACCTGCCCCTGTGACCTTTCAGGGGAAAATATTTTAATTTTGAACCAAAGTAGGTCAAATTTACCCTAACTGCTCGGGTTTTCGCCGAAGGATTATTATTATTATTATTATTATTATTATTATTATTATTATTATTATTATTATTATAGTTATTTTTATTATTGTTAATACAAATACACCAGTGCACGGTGGCCAATGAGACTTTATCGTTTACTGGTATTAAAAAAAAATTAAAAAAAATATAGAAATAAAAACAAGGAGAATTATATTACAATAATAAAAAACGTTAATCATAGTAGATAGTAGATCCGTTATAATATAAAATAAATAAATGATTAAGTATATCTTTCGTTAAGTGTATAAATTTTGTCCTATTATAACCATAATTTGTATTGTTATCATCATCATAATTAACTCCAGCATCATAATCATCACCAACATTAACATAACCATCATTCTCATCATAACCATTATTATCACCACCATTATTATTATCATTATTTTAATTATTACCATTTATGCATTTTTGTTTATAGTTTGTTTACTGAATTGGGTGTGATTTTATTGAGCTCTCCGCCCCAGGAGAGGTGTTTGTGGGAGTTCGAGCGGGATACAGGAAACGCCCCACTTCCAGAGGCGTTCCTGGTTCTTTTAAGTGCCCGGTGTAGAGCACCGATACACTGCACCCCCGTTTAACGTCCCTCGCGGAAGACATGTTAGTCAGTTAGGTTAGTGTTAACAGTATTAGTTAAATCAATTTAAACACACACACTAATAACCATATATATGAGCAGTGAGTGAGAATCTAGCAAATTGCAGAGTAGGTATACAGCTTCCTTCCTAAATTAGACTGTTTACTCGTCGCCCATATATATCAAATATCATCCACTATAAACCAAATAATATGAAAAATATAAGAGAGCATGCGATAGACAAGGGAAAAACCGCCACCGTTGGTTTTATGTTTGCGTTTGGTTTGGTTTGCATTCATGGGTATTAAAATTAAAATTTCCTAACTTATTCATTTAACACTCCTGTCATATAACGGGCACCATGCACTGTTTACACTACACTACGGGAAAGCATCATCTACACTACAGTAAGGAAAAAAAACAAAAACCGTCATTCTTTTTTTTGGTCATGATGGGTGGGTCATTTCAACAGAGCCAGAGTGCACGGACGAGATGGTATTTCGCGCGCCCTACTAGCCCTGCCAACACGCTCCACCCAACATGTTTTAATAGTGTGAATATGGGAAAATTATGTACTTATCATATTTATTTACAACATTATACCTATAGGGGTTGCACTGTGAGTAAATGCGATTTGCCCACGTGCGCACTTGATATATTCCGATACTGCGTGGAAGTATGTTGTCTGTGTGCTTTCCCCTTCCTTCGTAGTCGGTAGCTGTTTACAGCTTGAGGGAAGGAAAAAGAGGGTCTCGCGGAACCCTGGGTTTTGTTATCTAGAGCTATATTTGGTTTTAAAAGAAGGATTAGGGCTTATCCATAGTGGTCGAAAAAGGCCGAGTGACATATGTATTAAGGGGAACGTACCCTCCCGTCGTAAAAAGGCTGAGTGACCTGCGTGTTGGGGAAAACGTACCCCTCCGTCGTTTTAGCATTGTGTGTTGTTGATATTGTACTGAGATTCGTAATTCTCATTTGAATTTATTTCAGCTAATATATATATATCTGGTTTCGATTTTGTGAGGGCTATACTGTAGCCTGATGATCTAAATGTGATATCGTTATTCTCACACAAATCTATTCCAGTCATTTGGTAGTGGTATTCAGTATATGACTCATACATTGCTATTTATCATGTTTAATTGTAAATTGAATCTACTCCAGCTTATATGTAGCTGTCTGGTTTCAATTATGTGAGGGCTATACTGTAGCCTGATGATCACAGTGTGATATCGTAATTCTTACAAAAATCTATTCCAGTCATTTGATAGTGTTGTTCTGGGTTATAATTTTACAATATACAGGTTATATAAGTCTATGTCTGTTTTGTCCCTAATTTCCTACATGTATATCATCCTGATTACCTATTTAGCGGGGTTGTAGTTAGTCGAGGTGTGTCTAGATAGTTTGAGTTTTATTTAATAAGTCATTTTATAATCGGTTTATAATCACGCTTTGCAGGGTACACGTTTTGTCTATATACGTATTTTTGATATTCCGTTAAGCTTAAGGGAAGTAATTTATACAAGTTAACGCGAGATTTTTTAGAATGCCTTTTTATATCGCTTATTTCATTGCTTAAATGTGGATATGCAGCTAGTTTTAAATCGAATTCCACCAGAAAAAAAAATCGGAGAAAGCAAAATTGAGATTTTTATTGTTCATAGAATGCGAGTTTTCTTATATATTTTGCAATGCAGGGGAGGTAATTATAAAATGTTTAAGGCTTCGAAGTAGTCTATATCTGTATATATTGGTGCTTCTTTTTCAAGGTACTGGTTAAATATTAAATTAATTATTATTTCTATGTATTTAAAGAAGTATTGATTCGAATATATGCGTTACTATATAATTGATCAGGAATGTGGAGATGTATTTATTGTATTCATTGCTGTAAATGCCCACGTCGTGGTACCTTACTGCGAAGTACTTGAGGATTATTATTTTCTTTTATAAAGCATTCGCAATAGATTCTCGTTGCCGGGTTACTTATTTGTACGATTTAAACGCGATGTGTTTTAATGTACGTGATTAAACTATTATATTTTATCTAGGTACCACGTGTCTCCGAGCAGTAGACCGCGATCAATTACAATAATATTTTTGTACGCTGCTATTACTCCTGCTCTAGTCGCTGAACAGAATGGGGCTATATTTAGTCTAATTTGTTATAGATAGTTTGAACTGTAGTAATTGTGTTAATTGGGTCCTTGGGGAACGAGTAACATAGGCTCGCGGTTATATTTGTCCTTAAAGATAGTGTGAGATATGTACTTTGAAAAGTAACGCGGGTTATAATTTATCAAGGTATCCTGTGTCACGCAGGAATTTAAACACATGAGGCCGCACCTGTGGGGCGATTTCGTTGGGCGGCTTCACAATAGGTTTTGATCTATATTACATGTTGGTTTGTAAGCCGCTAGTATACCTCCGCTCAGCTCTAGGCGTTGTACAGTATATGCCGGACATACAAAGAAGAGATGTTCAAACGTATTAGGAATGTTACATTGCGGGCAGATGACAGGTTTGTAATAGTCCCCATGCAGCCGTGACACCCTCAGCCTCAGGCGTGTGTATGCTCTATCTTCACGTTTAATGGGACTGTAGATGTTGATCTTGTGACTTGGGTTCTTAAATAGCGGAAAATCATGATCTGCACAGTAAATTGACCAGCTGTGGTCCTGTTCGTTATAAGCTTTCTGATTAATGATTGCGATAAGTTCGCGTGCGCTAGGGTGTAGGTTTGAAAGTAGACCCTCATGTGATCCTACCCTAGCGAGTAGGTCAGCATGTTCGTTTCCCAAAATACCTACGTGACTCGGAATCCAAAGAAATTTAATTGAGGTGTTTTTACTTGTTAATTTAGTAATGTTCTTTAACACTGAATATATTAAGTCAGGTCGCGTTCTGGATGTACCTACTTTTAACGCTTGCAAAGCGCTGATTAAATCAGATATAATTACGTAATTAGATAGTTCATGCGTTTCTAGTTCGTTCAGCTAAGTTAGCGCGCTGTTTATTATGGCTAATTTACATGTAAATATAGTCAGGTGTTCTGTGTTTTTTACTTTACTGTGATGGATGATAACATTTTGTGTGTTATATACTACATATGCGGCGCCGGCTAATTTGTGTTCGTCATTTTTGCTTCCATCGGTATATATTTGGATGTAATTGGAATAGTTATTTGTTATGTGAGTTTGGGCTATAGAACCGCTTTCTGGGTCGTTGTCGGATTTTTTTGATCACAGTTGTGAGTTGCAAGTCGATGTCAGGTCTGGAGAGTGTGCTAAGGCTAAAGTAAGTGGGTGCTTGTGTTGTCATTTGGTCAGTTTGATCGTAACTGCCTAAGTAAGCACTTTCTGTGCATACGGGAGTCCGAATCGCTTTTTATGTTTTGTTTTAAAATAAGCTGGATCTTCCGTAACACTCTCATTAATTTGAAGGTTCGCTCCCCATAGAGGCCGTTCGCGCGCGATATTTCAATTGGTTTATATCTCTTTGTTGGTTAAGTTCGAGCATTCCACATTCGATATGTAGTGCTATGGTGCTTGTTGTTTTTCGTGTACCTGTAATAATTTTGAGTGCTGTGTTTTGGATAACTTGCAGTTTGTTTAATAGTGGGTCGTTAGCAGAGTGGTATGCGATGCTACCGTAGTTTATTTTTGCCCCGATAGTGGCTTTATATATGCGCATGAGTTTTTTTTTGTCAGTTCCCCAGTTGTGTCTTTGAATTGCTTTTAGAAAATTTAGGTCTTTTTGACATCTAGTAATCAAGTTAAATATATGGTCTTTCCATGTTAGTTGTTAGTTGTCATTCCTAGGAACGTAATGTTATCGAGGAACGGAAGTGGTATGTCGCATAGCGTGAGTTGCGGGATTTCGATATATTTTTTTAGATTTGCGAGTACTAGCAGGAAATAAAATGGCTTGAGTTTTTGTTGGATTTATAAGAAAACCATAATTTTTGCTCCAGTTTTCTATCGCAGTTAGGGCCGCTTGTATTTTCTGAATGGCTAAAGTCGGTGATTTAGATGCGGCCCATATCGCGCTGTCATCTACGAAGAGTGATAATTGTATTTGGTCGTTAATGTTTTAATTATTATTATTATTATTATAAACCTGATTTATAAAGCGCCCTTTTCATGAAATAAAACACGTTCAAAGGCGCTGTACAATAATGAATACATATCATAATCTTGTAAAAAAAATCACATAAAATAACCATAACATTGTAAAACAATTTAAAATCTAATTAGGCATATGATAAGAAACCCGTAGCCTGGTAAAACAATAGAATCAATAAAATCGTCACATGAAACATTACTTTTATAAAAGTGATTAACATTAAAACAACAATTGTGGACTATCCAAGTACATTAGCAGTTTATCGCATCTGAAGTGCCAATATTGATGTAATCAGTTTCCGTAGGCCAGCACGAAGTAGTGGGTCTTTAATTGTCTTTTGAAACACTGGAGTGTTTGACAGTCTCTAACATGTATAGGCAATGAGTTCCACAATTTCGGAACAACTGATTTGAAGCTCCTTTCCCCGTTCTTCACTTGTTTGCTTTTCGAGGGTACCAGTTTTGCTCTTTTATTGCTGTTTCAAGCGTGTTCATAGCAATTGAAAAAATTATCGGCGACAGTACACTACCCCGGGGGCAACCATTAACAGTTTCCACAGTCTCGGAGGTTTCTCCGTTTAATCTCACCTTAATTTTACGGGTTTTAAGGAACGCTGCTAGCCATTTAAGCATGGTGCCCTCTATTCCTAATTCATAAAGAAGCTGAATAGCATGCTCATTCCATAATTTATCGTAGGTAGTATATGCTCGGATCCATACATCGTCGCCTTTATTTAACTCTATAGTCCAAAACTGACTGACGCTTGTGTACCCACTGTTGCCATCGACAAAGGCTATATCAAAGTCTACCCCATTTTTCACTATGTGTAAATACATGTCATTTGACCTATTGACCATGATTGACAAGTGAAAGCCGTATACTCCGGATATTGGTGCAGTGAGGATCCCAGTTGTTGATTTATAGGCGTTTCCAACGTTTGTTTTTACCTGGTCGAACACAATTATTTGGTGGTGCGCTATGTGTAACATGTCTGGAGCCGAAATACACGCGGTGAACGCTACACTTGCCACCTCCGCTGCAAGAGAAATGCAGAGACATAGCATTTTTGTGACATTATTAAATACTCACGGAATAAATACAATAATTATATGTGCTATGCTTAGAGAGCCTCTTTTGTAATTTATCTTTCGCACTGACTGATTACAAATTGACTATTACTTTTGTACAATAATGCTCCCAGGGCCAAAAAAAACCCTTCTTCGCAAGGGGCCTCTGTTTCTTCCCCTTAACCAAAAAGGCCCTTTCCCTTACAGAAATTTCTTTAAAATCATGCATTTTTCTCTAAATTTCCAATCTACCTCAGTATTTTTAATTCCCCAAAGCCAGAAAATTGTCTCTTTTTTCCCCGAAAAAAATGGCTGTGGCCCTTTCCCCAAAGTTGGTGTTTTAGCCCTGGCTCCTATACAACGAAAATATATCAATGCAAACATTTAATTGCATTATTTTTAATTAAACAGACCTGATGAAAGATTGGAAAGGACCATTTTTTGTCTTCGATTAAAAAATACAGTTTACACCAGGGATCAAAATAAAGATAATGACTTTGACTCAACCCGAAAATAAAGTTTCATTTATGAGAAATCATTATTGGAACATGATAAGATTTTACAGCTTTTCCAACGCGAAACAAATGAATAATATGAAGTGTTTTTGTTGTTTCATTTAATTTCGTTACTAACACGTGCTTTACTTATATAAAAACATACGTGTTGTGAATAACAGTTTGCATGGTCAAACTACGACCAACTTTTCTTTAGTTTCCCTATGCAGCTCTATGGCTTGAACCTCAGTAAATATAATACCGACAACTTGACAACATTTAGTTATCAATTTTAAAGTATATGGAAGCAAAACATCAATTACACCAATTTCCCAATATGAAGACTTCACGACGCGAATTTTCCCCAAATCAGGATTTTTCGCGTACACTATTCCTAATTAGGCTGGTACAGGTACTTTTCACAAAAAAACATCGCTGAATATACACAGAATGAGCCTCTATCTGTAGCTAATTCGGATACGTAACTTAGTTCAAAAACGGAAAATATACACAAAACTGTCCGGCTACTTTATTGGAATTTTTAATGGACAGTGAGACAGACGAACTATTCTATCAACTGGGTCTAAGATAGTCCATGCTGACATTTTCATTTTGAATTTTCGAACAGTGTAAATATTAGAAGACTGCTCGACATCGATATCCACTGAGGCTAACAGGGACAGATTAAGCTGTTTTGGGGCCCATGGCTGCACGTCATGTTACGGGGACCCTCTTTCCTCTGGTCCTCTTATTTTACAGTATTGGAAAACGTACTTGATACTACAACTACAATGATCAGGAAACTGTCATTTGTACACAGTTGACAGTAACATTATATATATAGTAATTATAGCAAAACGAGTTGAACAATGTATACCTATGTTTTTAACTAAACGTAACACACGTGCAACATGTAATTGATTACAGCCTATAAGTATCTTCTACGACACTTCAGCTGGCCAAAGTCATCGATCAGCTGTGTGAAGTCTAGTTCTCGGAGGAGTTCTCAGATAGTTTTTCACGCATGATAATGTTGAAAATGACCTCGCACCTTGACAGTTATTAATTTTATTTGTACTGGGATGGCAACGTTTAGAAAATTGTATGTAGTTGACCTCAATCAAACTTCAGCAGTTCACTCATGTGGGTGATGGTTCTGTCTTGGTCAGCTTCAAAGATGGCTTTGAACTGAATGAACTCGTCAACAAAAGACGCCTCAATACCATCTGGATAAGACTCCGCTAGGTGCGTACCACATTTCCGTAGATCATCCAAACTCTGTCATAAAACAAGACAGTTTGTGAAAACCAGAATATATGCTCAACCGCTTGCGAAGTTCAACAGTTTGGCAATCAGCTATGCTGTAGAATATGTGGCGAAAAAGCGATAGAAATATTAGACTAATTCTTTATATTTAACCTGTTTCGTGTATGTGATCTGCGTTGTAGCATATTCAGAAACAATGAGATGTTCTTGTGGCCCATGTCAGCTATCTGCTCGTAAACCTATCGAGGAAAGGTGCATGAACAAAATGGTGCAGGATATAAACATAGTGTTAATTGATCTTGAAATCCATGACACAGCGTTATGAAAATAAGAAAGTCAGTGATAGAGTCCGCTACTATTGGATATACATCAGAGGCCCGATAGCACAAAGAAGCAATGTTGTGCTACAAATCTTAAGAGGCCCCCACTGGTGCATCCAGATACCAGAGTAAATCAAAGCGAACTAAACTGTCCAGATGTTGTCATGACCATAAGGGCAAGTCGTTTAATAAACAGAAGACTTAATTATGGTTCTGAATAGATATACAACACAGAGAGAAAATAGAATTTGATAGCATTTACAATAACAATTGGATATACATCGGGAAACTGGTTAAATCGCACAGAAAATTTATAATGAAATCCTGATAGAGTCGTTTAATGACGTAATAAAGAGAGATCATACATTGGGGAACTGGCATGACATTGGGGGCCCCTTAAACATCGGGGGCCCAAGGCTGCAGCTTGTAAGGCTAGTGCTTAATCCGGCCTTGGAGGCTAATCAAATATTAGGATATGCAAAAGATTGGTGTACTGCGACCTTACCGATAGCGACAATGTTTGTTGTTAACAGAACAACAGTTCCCAATATGGTTGATAGAGAGTACGAAATAATAACAAAGTAAATAAAAAGCAATTATTTCTTGCTTAAATTGGCATGAGTTTGTGCTTTAACAGGTAAACGTTGATATAAATTTTTCAGTATCAGTGTTCCTTAGTGGTGAAAATTTTGAACCTTTGGGCAAACGACAGCGCATTGCAACTCTCAGCAACCATTTAGGTTATAAGCTGAGAGTTCATCGAATTATTGCAACTAGGTCTAAGGTTGAGTGGGTTTTATGATTTTTCCAATTGCATGTCAGTTTAATACTTTATGTTCGTTGACCATTCAAAAACAGGAATTACTTTCTGATTTATAGTCACGGTTGTTTCAAGACATTCCCATTTCATATTTTAAAATGATTTGTCAATCATCAGATCTGGTGAGTTGTTTGTCCTTGGACTGCAAGCAGATAATGTAACAAGCGTAATATGAGGAGAGGTTTCTAAATTGGCTGCTAAAGATATATGCCAAGTAATCAGTTCTATCTCCCCTCACACTATTTTTGTTATGAATTTACACAAATGACCTAGGAGTTAATCGATCCCAGAACTTGATATTGGTTAATCGTTCACAGTTATTTATGTTGTATAAAACAGTGCCGTTAGTTAGCAAACTGACAGTATTAAAGGATTATCATATCAGGATTAGTTGCATAATTCAGCACATAACCAAACGTACTACTGACAATGCGCGATTGAAAAAAAATGCAAATAGTGTGTGATTCTGTAAATTGATATGATCTGCCTCGTTTGCTTAATTTTCATCATAGACACGTCATTGAGAGCATGGCTATGAACAATTTTAATGCCGTCATTTGCAGTATTCTTACCACGAGCTTATTTGAGTTTTGTTTAACATACAAAGTCAAATATCTTGACAATTGTTGCAGCTTGGGTCGTGAATACATGTTTTTGTTTGAACGAAGGTGAAGGATGAAACCAAACACGCCGAAACACATCGCATGTAACAATAATTATTGAGAGTATGTTGTTTCCTTGTTCCTTTTTACTTGTTCGAATAAGGAATAAGGAACAGTTCATCATTCCTTATTCAAGCTCAACATGTTGACATGAACAAGATTGTACTTTTATATCACATAAATGTAAAATAATGTTATATGCTCTAGGTTGTGTTGATGTCAAGTAAGTATTCAAATTAGAAAAGGTCGTTTCGGTTTAAAAAAGAAATATCCTACTGTGCAAGCGCGAAGAAGAACCGTGAATATGTAACGTAGTTCTTAATGTAAATGTATTCGAGTTATTTTGTTTTGATTAACTTAATAATTGTATGGATTATATTTCTTTAAAACCCTATATCAAATATGTTAAGCTTGAGTAAGGAATAAGGAACTGTTCCTTATTCCTTATTCGAAAAAGGAATAAGGGACTAGGAAAAAGGAACCAACTTACTCAATCAATAATTTGTGCTGATCGAAAGGTGTTCAAATTTTGCATATAACGGCCCAGACATGATCAGACCCATTGTCCTCAAGGAACGCCGGCATGAGATCCTTGACCTAGTGTCACTGCATGATATTCCAAAAGACCTTAGACTCTGATCAACTCCCATCCGATTGGACGAAGGCAAACGTCTCCCCTCATTTTAAAGTCAACCACCTCAAATTACTATATAAACTTAAGGAACATGGTGCTTCGGACCAGACCATATCCTGGACCATGTCCTTCCTAATTGGCAGATCCCAATCAGTTGTATTAGATGGTTCTATGTCTGACCAAGTCCCGATTACTTCTGGAGTTCCACAGGGATCTGCCCTCAACCCTCTCCTCTTTCTCCTATATATAAATGACCTCCGTTCCCTTGCTACATCCCACGTACGCCTCTTTGCAGATGACACTGCCATCTATCTTACATCATCCGAAGCGAACTGCCAAAGGTTACAAAACGATCTCCGTAAACTAGAGAAATGGAAATAGGTATGGGACATCGAGTTTAACCCTGGCAAGTGTCAGTTTCCCCATGTCACACGGAATCGTAAGCCCTTTGAGTACACATATAAGCTTCACGGTCAAATCTTATCCCTAGTTAAGGACGCGAAATACCTTGGTGTTGACATTTGCCATGACTTAAGTTGGAATACACATATCTCCAAGTTCAAATGCAAACAAAACATTAGGTTTCCTCAAAGGTAACATCAAGAAATAGCATGAAAAGGTCAAATCACTATCATATCAAACACTCGTACGTCCCTAACTTGAATATGCTTCCCCCCATATGGTGGCCACACACTCAGGTCAACAATCACAACATAGAAATGATACAGCGGCGAGCAGTCAGATGGGTTGAAAATGACTACTTCCACTACATCAATGTCACACATCTACAAAAAAAACACTCAACTGGCGCACCCTCGAGAACAGACGTATAGATTCCAAACTCGTCCTTTTCGACAAAGTCTATCACCATCTTGTGGCCATATCCCTCACATCCTATCTTGAAGTCCCAACCAGGTTAAACAGACACATGCATCCACTCAGTCTCAAGTCCACACAGGTTATGATTATTTTAAATACTCTGTCTTCCCCCACACCACAGTTCTGTGGAACAGGTTACCCCACCCCGTCGCAATGCTGCCTGATCTTGAGAGCTTCAAGCAGGAAGTAGCCCAGCTTAGCCACTAAACCCATGGGAATTGTTTTTATCCAGTTTTATCCCTTGTATACTATATGTCTTCTTATTCCCTTAATCAACTCAAAACACTATCTTTATTATTGTACAAATTATATCTCTCTCAGCTTTTACTCTTTTACTTTACTAACAGCCAACGCGCACCCTGCCCAAAATACTCGCGAGAGGCGTGAGGCAGTACTATGAGATAGATAGATAAATCCAATGAGGTGAGAACCGTAATGTTATTCAAACTGAGGCGACATATACAAAACCATGGTACATAACTTACTGGTGAAAAGGTGTATACGTCAATGCCATATTACGTAACGTAGATGTTTTAATGATATACCGGTACATCATTACTTGTTAAGTTTACATTCATATTACTTTTATACAACTGGGACATAAAAGGGCATTTATATGCGTTGGAAAGCTACTTATTCTGAAAAAAGATTGTATTTT